>NW_024467870.1:937329-1090881 GCF_001890705.1 Aspergillus sydowii CBS 593.65
CCCCCCCAGTGCTCTTTTATTTTGGAAAAACGAGTGTGGTATGAATACATGGGACCCTTCCAACTCGCTGTAGTGTAGATAGAGAGAAGATAAACCAATATAGCAATCAACGAAGAGGCAAGGGTATGGGTATTGAAGGTGACAATGGAACAGAGAAATGCAAAAAAAGAAACAGAAAGAAAGAAAAGAAATGTTACGACGGTAAATGATGAGGGCTAAAGATGATATTGGGAGAAAACAAACCCAGGCCTGAGAATATGTAAAGAGAACGCCTCAACCCCATGCAATGTTGCACCGACCCCGGCCATACCTAATAAATGACCATTCCAAAAGAGAAAAGGGAAATGAAAAGAGTCTGAAATAATCTAAACGACGTACTGGATTCCATCATATGCCAAAAATAAATAAGTTAGAGAGGATGGTTGTGTGAAGGGGTGATAGGTATTGAAAGAAAATGGGTCCTATACATTCCCCTCGATGCCGATACGAGTCTGGTGAGGTCGGTTCATTTTGCTGTATCCTTCGAAGTCGTGTCCGTTCGTGTCTGTACTTGCATCTGGGGGATCGGCATCTTCTTGCGGAGGTGGAGGAGGCGGAGGAGGTGGTGTTGGGTTGCCGACCAGAACCACCTCGTCAGCGTCAGCGTCAGCGTCAGGCTCATCGCTCTTAACGCTCAAGTCGTCATCATTGTCATCATCGTCGTTGGGAGCCATGGCAGGCGGAGGCGGTGGTGGAGGAGTTGACGACCGCTGTCGCTTAGTTGACGAAGTTGGTGTGTCTTCTGGGGTATCCCCATTACCTACGCCAAGTTCGTCTCTCTTTCGTTTAATACCAGCCCCAGCCTTTTCCATACTACCGTCGTCGTCTGACATCTTCACATCTGGAGTTTCGTCCTCGCCATCGCTCTGGCCACCAGCGGGTGTCGCAGGTTTGTTATCCATTCCGTGTTCTTTAGTAGCTTTCTGGGTTTTGCGCTGTTCGTGGGCCTGATGCTTAGCAACAGCCTTGTCGAAGAACTCTTTGCAGAACTTTTTGACCTTCTTCTGTTGTTTATCGTCGATCTTCGTAGGATTCTCAACTCGATTGTTTTTGAAATCCGAGTTAACTAGCTTTTTGGCTACCTGCAGCGGCTATTAGAACTTGTATGACGGCCAGGGACAGGGGCACACACATCTTTCGCGTATCGTTTAAGATCATCTTTTGGAAGCTTGTGCTTAAACTTATCAACGACGTATTTTATGTGAGGAAAGAGCTACACCCATTAGTTTTAGCCACGATTGCTCTAAGACAGGAACTAACTCACCGTGTTTTCGTAGAGCTTTTTCTGCTTCTCCTCACTATAGTTCTTCCACTTTTCTTGCCCATCCTTGCTCTCTGGTGTAGGCTTGGATAACTGAGGGGTAGCAGGAGTGCCACTCTTCTCTTTGGGGGTTTGCTCTTTTGCGTTCATGATACCATCAATGATATTTTGAAGTGCTTTGTCTCTCGACTCCTTCGGTGGCGGTGGCGGTTGAGGTGCCGGCTTTGTCGGTCGAGTCCAGGTAGTATCACCCCGAGCGGAATAGTAGTATGTCCTGCCATTCGACTCCGCCGCAAACCACCCCTGCGGGAGAGGTTCGAACCGTCGGCGGAACGGGCGAGGGCCGTGATGGTGGTTTGGGTTTCTTGGGCCTTGGCCACCCCTTTTTTGCGCTGCTGGCCCGCGAGGAGCCTCGATTGATCGAGATCGAGATCGCGATTTAGACCGTTGCTGCCGCTCGTCTGAGACATTCTCTCGTCGCTGAAACTGACTGACAGCCGGTGTAGAGGCATTGGGGTCTCGCTTCATACGGGGAATGCGGTAACCGACTTCCAAGGTCGACCAGAGTTGCAATAGTACAGTTGCCCTTTGCTCGACTCTTGCATCACCGCAGCTGGTTAGCGGCTGAATCGTTGACTCAATTTTTGAATCGATGATTTTATTCCGCGTTAGACGGGGAAACTTGTCCAGGATGTCCAATATTTGTAGCACAACGTTATAATCATCCTTCCACATGCTGAGTTGAGAGTTGAGGATTTGATATCCATGCATTTTCACTACCCGGTTGCGCACACGCTCATCGTCACAACGTTGAATGCGCCCAAGAAGCTTGACTGCAATCCACTTCTCCTTGCACTGCATAAGAGCCGCCATGACTTTCGTAACCCCACTCTCATCCAATGATTTGGGTTGCACACTGTCCACGTACTCTTCATCGTCTTCGCCCATCTTCTTCTTCCGCGGCCGCTTTGCAACGGCAGTATCCCATCCATCGGCATCATCAATGCCAAGGGCTTCAATTGTCGCATTCGACAACTTCGTTCCCCGCTCTGTCTGAGTCTTTCCACCAATAAAGCCCGTGCAGTTGGGTTCACCGCAGTAACACGGCTGGGGGTCTGCACCATACCGATCCACATTGTAATTGAAAACTAGCTCTTCACCGGCTTGGATATGGCGTTCAGCGAAAATGCCCATGCGGAGTTTCTCTCCAACAACCCACTTATCGACATAACAGTTGGGATTGCAAGAGTGGTTGCAAAAACGCCCAAGATTTCCCTTCTTAGTTGCGTCCACAAATTCGCCCTTGCTGAGGGACATGAAGTAGAAATGTTTGATCCCCTCTCCGTCATACTGCCTCATGCGGCGATGGAACGGACCTTCGTTAATGACCTCCCCGACGTACTCGAAAATAAACTGATGCGGCCGCAGATCCTCTTCCGCGCGGAGACCATAGCCCTTCTTGTCGGTTTTGATTACAGCCACGCGCGCATATTCTCCTCGCTGGAATCGCTGGTTCTGGCAATCAGGTCCACAACCGCAGTCGCCCATGCACTCAATCTTCGTCGCGCGGTTGATACAATCCGAGTCCTCCCCACAAGCTCGATTCGTAGCACTGGTGGTATCTAGGCGATTCAGTTAGAATAAATAGAACAGAGTTCGGGATAATTATAACTTGAGTGTCGGCAACTCGAAAACGGAAATTATCGAGTTTTATTCTGCGAGAAAAGGCGAAAGAGAGGGGCAATACGCCATGGAAATCAAAACTGCTAAGATAACAAACGAAGCAGAACAAGAGCAAACTCACCCCATTCTTCCGCACAATCACACTCCATTGCATGCTCCGTATAACCCATGTATTTATTGGCATATTGGCAAGCTTCGATCACTTCGAACGTCTTTTGAGCTTCCTTGGTACTGTCGGGCAAATCCAGGAAAAGTTGTGGTGGTCGCGGAATGACCTTATGTGAGGAGTTACGAGTCAACTTTGGGGGTTGTCCCGGTTCCAATTTGACGGTGATACCTCCTCCAACCCTTTCCGTACCGGACATATCATCTTCCCCCTCTTCCTTCAGATCCCCTTCAACTGTCTCCGAATTTTCGCTCTTGGGCGGAGTGCGGGAGGAGGATCGAGATTTCGCTAGGGATGTGGTAGCTCGTTCGCTCTTTATCCCAGGCTCTGGCGACGCGGCTTGGGGGTCGGGCTTCATTGTAGCCCCTCGGCCGTTGAGAATGGGAGCATCGGAGAGATTATCTGACGGCTCCAGTTTCATCGCTGTAACTCCATCGGCAACAGATTCTGACTGAGGGTCCGCATTGTCATGAGTTGACATGACGACACGGACGGGGCGCGCAAAACGATCAGAGCCAGAGACGGCGTCGCACAAGGGTCCAGACGGTGGTCGGAGTTGGACCCAGATGAAAAGGCCAAATCAAAAGAAACAGAGTGTAAGGAACGGAAGTTGAGCTGTGTCTGAGAGGGAAGCGACAAAAGAAGTAGGCAGATGAGAAGTTTGAAGTGGGAGGGAGAAATTGGAGGAGAGGAATCACTGTCGAGCTTCTTTCCGTCCACGTTTTTGCGGATGCCAAGACGCAGTAATAATGGGGGAGGATAATAAGGAGTTCACTCTATTCTATCTTCCAGTGTTCTTGCATACATTTTCCTCTCAAAATTTTCCTTCTGCATCTATATCCTCCAGGGATAGCTTCCAACTTTCTATTCTTTGTCATTTAAGCAGCTGTTTAAGTGCATCTCCCCTCGATGGAGACTGGGTGGTTATGAAAGGGAGACTTGTCGGTTAGTCAAAACTCGAGGAGAAAAGGGAAAGAAAAAAAAGCGTTGCTAATTCCAGACCGAGCTGATTAACATGCGATGCATACTTCAACTTCGGGCGACGGTGGGAGGCTGGCATTCGCTCAGCTCGAACCGTCTCTCTTTTCGTCCTGAGTCCCTGGTGCGGACGATTGGCATTTGCAGCTGCTGCACCATTCCTCGTCTCCAGGCCAGTGCCCTTAGTCGATTACAGAAATCAAGATAATCGCGAAGGCAGCGATTAAATCATGACTCCCAAAGGAAAAGGCCAGATATATTATTCTCTGCTTCACGCCATCTTCCGGATCACATTAGAATGTCAAAGCATGGCCATTGACGCCGTGTTTAAGCAGAAATGCGACCAGACGTTATATTTTCAGCTGCCCACGGAGAGAGCAAAAGCAAACTCGGTTGTAAGGTTCTGTCAACCGGTCGAGATTAGCAGGTTGCTGAGAGGAAAGGCCGCGGCCTTAAAGCCAAAATCGTGCATCGACTTGATATACACTGAAGATAAATCTGCTTCCAGCAAATTCATAATCCACTGGGCATTAGACAGAGTCATAGGCCATAAAATGCCAAATCGTCAAGACAACCCACCCTGCAGCAGGGGCGTACGAAGACGCAAATTTACAGCGGAGAGCATGCGCACAAGATAGACAGAAAGTGAGAATGAGATGAGACACGGCGGGAGTTGATCAAGGATGGTATGACGGCTCGGGAAACTTCCCACCGTTCTCTAGCATTGGTATGGTTTGGGGCGGTTAGCGATTGGNCACGAGCTTCTCATTTCGAACGCTGCATGAGCGCGGGTGAGTTGCAGCTGTCCAGTGTTCGGAACACCTAGGAAGGAATTATCGAGTTAGTGAGAACGGCGTACCTTCGCGCAGGTGGGTTGTCTATACATCGTGGAATGGCATTGTCTAGAAACGGCGGACTTATCTTAGCTGGCCCGCGCGTTTGAGATGGCTCGGAGACAAAGTGCTCGCCAATCCAGATGGAGTCTTGTGCATGAACTGGTGTTGTCTCGAACACACGAGAGCAGGCTTCGAGCCTTCGAACCTTGACCGAGCTGTTGATCAGGGGAAACTCAAATGGATCCGACGTGAGATGAAGATGCCGAGGGAATCTCAAATTGATCAAATACGTGGTGGGCTCGCATTGGTTCTTGCCCGAAATCCACGACAAGAGTCGGAAAAAATACCGTTCCAGTCTGCAGCGTCTGGACGGATAATCGTTATGCGTACCAGAACAGCACAATCCTCCAGAGTCAACTGGATTCCGTTGTCTCATCATGCTACACAGACGACGATCAGAAGCTCCATCCTGGTGACTGGAGCTACTTTGTTTGAGAATTGGGATGTTGTACGGAGGATTCGGGAGAAATTCATTGGAATTATCATCATTCCATTAAACGTTCAATAATACTAATACTGTAATTATGATAACTGGGTATCCATAGTTCCTGGACCAATACAAGCGTGCCGGCGATGACGGGTACCTGAGGGAGTGGGCCTTCCAAGTCCCTTCCTTCTGTTCCCGCCTGCCAAAGTCTCAGGCACTCTCGCCTTTTGGTTTCACCCTCGCTCCCCCTCCAGCTCTCACCGGGCTGCAGTATCACTATCTCTATCAAGAATTTATGGGACGTTTCCTTCATGTTCTTTCCGGAAGCCGCCCTTTTTGCCCGGGACTCACGCGGATGACCTAGCAACAATAATGTCAGCAGCATCCTACCGGGCTACTCCCGGACGGTTGATTCAAATCGGCGGGGCGTCGCCTCTCCTGCATGCCGATGGTTCTCGTGCATGGGCCATTAATATTATTGACTGGGTATCATCGATCGAATCTCCTTTAACGAGAAATCGACTAATGATATTTCCAAAGGAAATTCCCACTGGCGGACCCATTGGCCGCTGGCCAGACGCTGGCTCGTTCAACGTCTCGACTCACCAGTCTGCGATGAACGGAGTGCAAAGCTACATGTTCTCTGAGACTCTGACAACATTGTTGGTGTAGCGGCGTTCTTCTGGAAGAATGGCCCCGTCTTTCTATGGGCCCTTCTCCCAGGCTAAAATCATTGCCCCGGATAACCAAATGATCATAATTTCGGCAGGTGGCGATCCAGCTCGCTTGATGGGAAGAGACCACAAGAAACAGGACACTGATAGGTGCTTCGTTGCCTTGTTTTCTTTTTAACCTTATTATTGCCCTGGCCTCTTATGAGACAGGTCTGCGTATCTTCGCATTTTACCTCAACTTCCCGCTCCAACAATACTGGGGAAATATTTGGCCAATTATAACTTGCGGCAGGAAGAGCCATTACACGACCCTAGGTATTTCTACCTGATTACTGGATTATTCTTGTTTACCTCTCCCAGCCCTCAGGATTTTGGTCTCGCCTGCGCCTATTGCGGAGCCCCCAACCCCACCCTGCGGTTATCAACTGCCTCCGCCGCCATCCATTTTCTGCCAGTCATTGTCGTTGCATTCCCGCTATCTTCAATAGGGCCAATGCACGTCGCTGCGACTCCTGTGACTGCGTCCAGATGGAGCGCATCAATTGATCGCTAATAATAAAACCATGCAGAAAAAGGGATTGGCGTCGGGTTGGATCGCCCGCGCTACCTACATCCGGGAGATGGCCCCGAACCTCGCTCTCCCTAAACAGCTTTCCTTTTCTAAACACGTCGATTATCCCCTCCATTGACCCAACGTCCTGGGGCGTCAATGTCCACCTATCACCAATCGCCTTTCGTCCATGATATACATTCGTAACGCGCTGCTTCCTGCGTGAGAGACCGAAACTCTTGTCACCCCTCGAAAAAAGGCGACATCTAGTCAAGCGGCAAGCTTCTCCCCGACTCTCCAGTCTTCGTCTGTTGATGGTGCAACACTTCTTTCCTTTTTCTCCAATTGTCTTTGTATGATGTTTGATTTATTGACATTTAAATTTTTCCCGCATTTATATTTTGCATAATTACTGTTATTTTATTTTATTCCATCTTTGTTTTTCTCTACCCGCTCTGACTCCGTATCGAGGGAGTACAACAGTAGCCGCAGCCTGTTGTTCTGCTTCCCCCCTGCTCTTCTACCCCGTCCAGCTTCCCACTCTGTGCATTGTTAGTCTTTTTCCCTTTTCCCTACTTATTCGTGCCCCTCCCAGTATTTCAGATCCTTGTTCGGCGTATCCAGAGTTCCCTCGTGCCCCTTTTCTCTGTAGGAGAGGGCTGGTTGCTTTCCTCCAGATCCTTTCCATCCTCGTTGCAGAACGCGTGTGGGCGCTTGGAATCATCTGAAACCATCGTTTTTGAAACACTATTCTCTTCTAGGTTGAACACGGCCTGATCCACCCTAACCTGGTTGGTTCCGCAGACTTTATTTTCTTTTTCTTTTCTTATTTCTTCCTGTTTATTCTTCTCCGAGAAGTCTTGTCTTGTTTTCCCGTGGCTCCTTCACTCGCGACTTTGGAGAACGCAGAGGCGAACGAGAAACAGTCAACAGTCCCTGCAGCTTTCCCCTTGCCCTCCGGACACATGCCTGCGGTTCCCGTCCCAGCATTGGCCTGCGCAATTCCGAACTAAAAGTACGTTTGGTCAAGAGAAAAAGTTCCTGGGGCAAAGATAGATTGTCACTCGTCTCTCTTTCGTCTGTCGTTCTCCGAACCCCCTTCTCTTTCCACCCCCGCTCCGTCTCATTCCTTCTTTACCTTTCCCATTTCGTTCTTACGTCTGTTTGGTGGCAATGTGCGTCGTTGAAAGTGCTTAATCTTGATGCGATTCGATCTCGAACAACGACAGCGTCCGCGGTCCTTTTCTGAGGTCAGGGTAACGATCCACTAACGTTGTTTTCCTATCGTTATTTCTGGTTCCTTCCTTATGCCCTCGATCTAAAGCATAGGAGTAACTGCACCTTAACCCATTCGGCTCTCCTCATTGATCAACCCATTTTCACAGTTGCCCATCTTTTCTTTCCGAGCATCTGCAGGTCTCTTAACTATACAACCCTCTATGAGTCCCGCTTCTCTCGTTGACCCCCTGCACTGACCTTCAATGTATACTGTCGATTGCACAATAATTGCCCCCCTTCCCCTCTTCTCCGCAGTTCACTCTTTGTACTGACTATTGCCGCTGGGTTCTGTCTTCATTCGTTGTGCTGTCAGCCAACTTTCCAATTCGTTTTTGGGCTACCACGTGTTGATACATGGTGTAGACGCATCATTCCGTTTGGGAGGCTCTGTGGTTATTATACTTTTTTCCCATCATCTTCTTGTTCCTCTTTTTTCTTTTTTCTTTTTTCTTTCTTTTGCCTGTCCTTTAGCTCTAGTTCAGCTCTACTGCCGTTGTGCGTGTCGTCAGTTTTCATCCTCCGTTTACACTCCTTGTATCTGCGGTTCATTCAACTGTCTCGGCCACGCGACGCGTCACTATATCTGCTGTCAAACTGGATATAAAGACGCATTTCCATTCTAGCTCGCCTGGACTTTCCGTCTACTAGGTCGTCCCTCTGTTCAGAAGCGAAGCTAGGTGCTTTCGGCTTACATGGTTCTCTGGATATGTCGAATTCACAGGAAACTCCATGGACCGAGGATGAGAAGGTATGCACCAACGCCAGATCCCATTCGAATCGTGATGTTTAAAAGGCCACGATGCGCCACCTTAACTGAGTGATTTGAGCTTACCGAATGATCAGTATGCCCTATTTACCGAAATTTTGAAGAAAGCTGGCGTCTCCTCGCGCGAACTCTTCAAAATGATCCAGGACATGAAGATCAAACCGAGTTGGAATGATATTCCTCTTCCTGCAGGTAAGATCTCACATCTATTTGCCGTATGCGCCGGTCTATCAGAAGCTGGCTTTCATTGTCCGAATGTCGGCTAAACATGTCCTATCTAGGTCGTTCGCTCAATTCTTGTCAGACAGCATTTAATTATATGTTTTTTGAATTGCAGTCCCAAGCCAACCCGGCGATTGGACAGCCTCCGCCACGACACCCTGCTACCGCACCTCAGGTGCCTCATTTGGACCCGAGTACTAGTGTGAGGAAGCGGCCTCTATATCCAACAGACAAACCTATTCTCCCGCGTGCAATTCAGCCTCGTCCGGCCACTGGCCCGGCTTCTTACAGCAGCGAGAGTGGCACATCAACGATGCTTTCCCCAGGCGCGGGAGGCGTCACGGCCTCCGGTGAACCTCCACGAAAACGAGGCCGGCCAAGCAAAGCCGAATCGGAGCGGCGCAAAGCAGCTGCTGAAGCCCGCGGTGAGACATATCCGCCCTCTCGGCCTGGGTCGCATAAAGCAAAAATTTCGTCTAGTCCTACCAGCCCTTCTGTTATCGAAACTCCTGGGTCTGTCTATACTAGCAATCGACCTCCAAACATGCCACAGCCGGGAATGAGCTACGTACCTCCACCACTAAGAATGGTGCCAATGTCCGGGCCCAACGACGAAGGTCGAATGAGGAGTATGTCCAATCGTGAGATGGGCCCGACATCACGAGAGCTGCCACGACCACAAGAAATCAGACAGACGCTTCCTTCTCCGCAGGAATTGCAACTCGGCCATAGAGAGGCTATACCACGCATAGATCCTGGGGACCGACCCTACGAATCTTTGCCTCCTGACAGATTCCCCTTCACAGACAGCAGCCGGCGGAGTCTCGTTCATCCCTCTCCGCGGCATCCAGACGAACCCCGTGCACCAGACATCCAAGTTCCCTTAACCACAATGACCGAAAAAAGAACAGAATAATGTACATCCTTTCATTGAAGAAATAACGGCACTCTTGTTTCCTCTGTTTCGATGCGACACGATGAATGAGCCACACCATCGATTACTAGCGATAGATAGCATTGATTCGCCCTCCTACCTGCCGATTTGCAAAACCAAAACGAATAACGTACTACCTTAGGGGAAAGGAACTCACGAATTACGCATTCTCCCACCAGTACCGGCTTGTCTCTCCCATTTTTATTCTTTCATCGTCCTTCGGCCTATCCCTTTTTTTCTGCTCCNATCTATTTTTGGCTTTCTTTTTTACTTAATGACTTTCTTTTATCTTATTGGGTGGCTCAACTGAGAATATGGTTGCTGAAGTTGGTGACCACATCTAATCGATATACTTGCCAAAGAGTTGGATCTTCGAAAGACAAGTCTAATGCCGTATGGTTTAGCTTGCCTTAACGCGCGCATTTGCCCTGGTGAACTACCGGCGACTGGAGCAGCGGACAAACTTCCTCTCTGGACATGTTAATTCTCTCTTTTCCCCCAAGTCATCTTTCCGCTTTCTTCGTTCGATGTGCCCAATTCATGACTCGTCGAGTTGACGAATACGATTCCTTCTACATAGCGATTTGCTGTATTAATCACATGCTCTCAACATTCCATTTCCTGTTCAGATGTTCAATGCAAACGGAAAATCTGATGAGTATTACGTTGTACATGGGTCTCAGTTACTTTTCTTCTTACCACTATGTATCGGCTTATGATTTTGTTCTTTTTTGTTCTGATCCGATGTCTCCTTGACCACTACTCTCTGTTTCTACTTGTTTTCATCTCTCCCCGTACTTAGAGTTTAATGTGTCATGTACATGTACTTATTTACCACTAGTCAGCTCGGCGAGAGGCCTCAATACAACGGCCAGTGCGAAGGCGCCATATATAGAGCCAGCTATTTTCGACTTTCATACAAAAAGGAATTAATGCCTGGGACCAGCTTGCATTTGTCTGGCCATGCCTTCGAAGCTCCCATTTCGTGTGTTGCCACAAGTTGTAGGGCTAAGCATGTATTACTGGACTTGGCGATATCACTTTGCTCATGCGATTTAGCAGTACTAAGGGTACTATGATACATGAGAACTCTTAAAGGCTACTGTTAGTGAGTAGCTATGGGAATGCAATAGAACAACACCAAATGGGTAACCACCCATGTCTAGGGTATAACAGTCATACAGTCGTATTCGCGCATAGTACTGTGCTCGGGCTGACTCCGCGCAAGGTTCGAACGGGGGTTATCTCCGTCTAGATAGCTTTATATTGCACAAATATTTAAGGGCCACATCTCCCATTTTCAATGTTAAGGACTTCGAGCGCGTTTAGCACGGCTAAGTAAACTGCGTAGTTTACCTCCCTGGTCTTCTGAACGAGGCGTATCGGTGCTGATTGTGGTGGCGATTACCTCGGTAGGTGATGTCGATATCGTGGGTTTTCCTGGACCCGCTGTCGGATCCCATGAATCTGATGTTCCTGGAGTTTGTGCTGAGGCTGGTCCCTGACCTAGTCCTTGTTGTTCCTTTTGCTCTTCCAACTGGGCTCTGATAATGCTTACTGCAGAGCCAAACTTCTGAGCTGATGGCACGGTGATTCTTTTTCCTATTCCCATGGCTGGCTCGCTCATGGTAGTTTCCCTGACCAGCTTCCTTAACTCGTCTTTTCCGTCAACACGACGAGTCAGGTACACCTTCGGTAGTGAGACACCTTGTTCTCGGATACGTTCGACTTCCTTTCGATAGGCTGTTTCGTAGATGTCGAATTCTGCGGCGCCAGGTGATTCGCTCACCATAGGATAATGATCTCCCACTATAGAATCCGGTTCATCAGACGGTGTCGTGGTTGGTAGTCCTTCTGAACTCAGAATCATGGGTGGTGCTTCGGCAGTCTTGTTATCAGTAGTGACTGAACCAGTGAAAGTAGAAGGGCCGATGGATAGGAAGGGGCAGTCCTCTTCCAACGGGTCTCTTGCATGTCCTCGTGTGCCTTCCATGCTGCGTTTAGTTGTAGTTGAACTAGCGCGAGAAAGCGGGGCGGTTGGAGATAGAGACGGCAAGTCGTCTATTGAATCATCCCTTATTTTAATGCTTCGTATCGAACCGGAGTCTTTCCTTGCTAGTTTGTACGATATAGTACCGTACCCACTAATAGGATCACTATTATCAGGTAGAGGGTACGGAAGAGGCTCCCGCCGCCGTGGATGGAATCCTTTGATAACATCATCACGCTCCCTGGCACTTCTATTATATGTGTTCAAGCTTTGGCTCTTGTTGAAATGCTCCACACTGGGTACGGACACACCCTCATCTGGGTCCATTTCCATGGGAGGCTCAACAAAGTGACTTTCATGTTCCTGGCCAAGGATGCTTTGCATGGGTGTTTCAGCTCTGGCTGGACCTAGGAGGCCTTTGAATTTCTTCACTGCTTTCATCTATGGACACTCGTTAGGTCTTCTGTTCTTAAATCGGACAGCGATTATTTGGGTACATACCACAGCTAAAACATGAACAAAATTGTTTGTGATAGCAGAGTTCATTTCCTCTTCTGTCGGCGGCCCGACTATTTCCGCCGTATTATCATCCTTGGACAGAAGAGGATCCATACCATTCTTTGTCACCCAGGGGTGTTCCTATATTCTTGGTTAGGAACAAACACGTCGCCGTTTAAAGCACAGCCACGTACACGCAACTCGTCCATCTTTATCCTTCTCAAAGGATCCTTCTCCAGGATTTTGGACATCATATCTCTGAACGCCTCATCTGTCTCGCCTTCACAAACAACTGGAACACTTTTAATAGCTTCGTATAATTCGAAAATGCTGTGTTCTTCGAACGGAAGCTTGCCATATCGTAGACAGTATAGCGTGACACCCATAGACCATATATCTGCTGCCTTTCCTGAAACATCTCCATGTTTAACAACGCATAGTTCCGGTGGTAGAAAGGCAGGAGACCCAGCAGATTTGGCCGTGAACATATCCGAATCTTTTTCAAACATTTCTGACACTCCAAAGTCAACAACTTTGAGGACATCCTCACTCGTTACCAGGCAATTATCCGGTTTTATATCGCGATGAACAATCCCCTGGGCATGCAGATATTCGATTCCCAGAATAAGGTCACGAAACCAACAGCGACAACGCTCGTCATCGTATGGGTCCGCCCTCTCATCAAGGCCGACCTTCATGACAACACCTTTCTTGCACATTTCCATGACCATATATAAAGAGTCCTGGCTCGGGTCATCCAAAACCTCTATTAGCGATACCAGGTTGCTATGGTGTAGCTTCTTCATGATGGCAATTTCCTCCCTAATAAGATAGAGCGCATTCTGCTTTTCTTCATCCTGTCGATGGAGCGGGGAGTTAAGCCCATCAGCAGAGCGCTTTGGGCCCCGAGAGCGTCTAAGAAGGTGCGATTTCGCGCGCTTCCTTAAACGAGCTTTCGAAAATTCTTTCACAGCCTGAGGATAGATTAGAACTAAATATGCATCGCAACAAGTCATGGACAGCTGAGGAACCTCACATATTCGTTTCCAAACTGATCAGCAGCAACGTGGACGGCGCCGAATGAACCGCGACCAATCTCTTGTTTGATCACATATTGGTTAATTCTGTGCTCAGCGGTGCCATCATCCTGGCTGAGAGTATACTCTGATCGAGCATTGAGCGTTTCCTGCACTTTCGGTTAATAAAGATGGTTTGAACAGAAAGCAGCAAAGATGTTGGACGGGAAGCCACCTTTACAGGACGCCGAGCTGTCGGGTTACGGCGATGGTGTCTCTGGGGGCTTTCAAAAGAGGGCGTCGAGCTGAAGTGCAGGACGTAAAGTAAGCATCCTCTGCCTCCAGTTCCAATCGACAGTTCCCCCCATTGGCACCCGGGTTTACCAAAGATCAGAGTAGAAGAGCAACTTACGCATAACGGACTGGAGTTGGTCGGGGAGGTTGAGGATCGGAGCGGGCAGCGGGCCCTTGACTAGCACTCTGCTGCAGAGAGCTAGCACCCTCGTTGGCCATCGAATATCTGCGCCGCAGAAAACTGACGGCTAGCGGTGAAAGAGACTCGCAGCAGGAAAAGTAAATACCGTAGGGACCGAGCAAAAGGGTATCCTGGAATCCGGCTGCCTGTCAGAGATATGTGGGGGGCGTGGAGGGGCAAAGCGATCGAGATAAGACGCCACTTGCCGCGTGGGAAATTGGGGTTTTACGATCAGGGACTTGGAGTGTTAAAGGACGAAGATGAGAAAAGTTGGAGGGAAAGCAAGATGCTCTGTGCTGGACCTGCTGGAGCTCCACAGTCAATATATCTCTGTCGGTGGGAGATGTCGGAATGGGGCCGGAGCTGGAGCTGAAGACGGGATCAAAGAGAAGCTGAACGACGGTTGACTCCATCTCAAATACGCTGGTTCTTTCGACAACAGTGGCCTCCTATATTTAGAACATCGTCGCTATACCAGCTGCAATTGACATCTCCTCCATCTCGACGCCAACTTCTATCTAGCGTTCAAGGCCAGCGCCACAAGAAAGAAGCGGCTAGTATTCTCAGCTGCGTCTTGGATGTCAACAAGTGTCGTTCACCGCCCCGATTCGCTCCAGACCCCTCCTCGTCTCGATCACTCCAGCAGGTCTCGCCTCTCAATAAGAACAACCTCTATCTGCAAAGTATTTGCCTGGCCCAGCTGGGAGTCGTCGGTCTCCGTGAATCGGGCATTCGGAGCTGTCAAGTAGTTTCCCGCTTGTGTCGACTACTGAACACGATGACTGTCTATTCCTTTTACATCTTCGACCGTCATGGTAAAAGCCAAACATCCCAAAACATAATTGCGGTTGCTAATACTATCTCCTTTCCAGCTGAGTGCATATACAAAAGACGTTGGCTCCCTCGGCCCACGTCAACCGTCGGTAAATCCTCGCGACCTACCTCCGATACCCCAACAGTAGCCAATGGTCTTACATCTGTCTCCGGCCCGTCGACACGGACAACGGACGACGATGCGAAGCTAATTTTCGGTACTGTTTTCTCGCTTCGAAACATGGTGCGGAAACTGGGAGGGGAAGACGACAAGTGAGAACATTCGATTCGGAATCCCCTAGAGACAACCGAATATTGACGCCTATTTGTTCTAGCTTTGTTACGTATCGCACCAGCCAGTATAAACTTCACTACTACGAGACACCTACGAATATCAAATTCGTGATGCTTACAGACGTCAAAAGCCCGAATATGCGGGTTGCGTTGCAACAAATCTACATCAACCTATACGTGGAATATGGTAAAACGACCTGGTATCTCGAGATCATGATGCGGTGGTGGCTAATTCAAACAGTTGTGAAGAATCCGCTGTCACCCACCGAACACCCCGGCGGTGAAGGTGTGAATAACGAACTTTTCGAGCAATCACTAGAGCAATTTGTGGTACGTAGCTCCCGAGGTCCTACCTATTCGACATGTGTGTCCTAACTTGTCCAGACCCGCGTCCTCGCTTGAATCAACCTAGACGGTAGTATATCGAGTCGATAGTTGAACTGACTCCTAACCCGACCCGCGTCGAAACCCCAGATGTAGTATCAACAGCCTTTCGGCTTCTGGTCATTTGAGTTCCCGGCGATCAGAAAGGAACCCACTCGCCTCAGGCTGAGGCAGCAGCGCAGCGTACAACAGCGCATCTGATAGCATCGGCACAGGAAACAATCCGTACGTTGGCGTCTGAGGTACCGAGCAGCTGGTAGGATACTGGCTGGGAGATGCTGTCCCAATCACGATCGAGGGCCTGTACGTTGTAGCATTGCATTGTTTCCCCTACTTCTGGGGCTCTCCACTGCGACAAACAAGAAGGTTTCTGAAGATATCCACGAACATGTCAAACACGTTCACGATTATGTTCAACTATAATACCATAGATAAACAAGATTTCCATGACACCTGCACCGCGTTACTCCCGACTTCTCCTGTTATACATATAGCCAAACCTAAGTACCCTATCTTGTAATATGTTGACCTGTCTTGAACGCCTCATCCGGCAAATCATCCTCGGTTGAGCCAGAGTTATCTTCTTAAGACTCGGCCTGCGGCTTCGCATGACGAAGCTGTCTTCCCTTGCCGCCCATGATATTAGACCGGTCAGCAGCCTCCCTCTCATCACGGGCTATAATTATCCAGTATTCCATTAGCCTGTCGATCTAGGATCGAGAGATGGATTGGATTGGATCCGGGTATATACCTAGTTGCGCATCGGTATTCGAAAATGGAGGCTGTATCGGATCGGCATAACGCGCCTCGTCTCGCTGGACGGGCACTCCCATTGTGAATCCCCGGTCACCGGGCTCGTAGACATAGCTGGTAGGGGCGATCTCGTCGTCCTCTTCGATAGGGATGTAATCGTCGTTTTCGGCCTCGTACTCGTCTTCAGCGGCTCTTTCGGCCCGGTTGGACATTTCGGCTTGCTTTGCTTCTGGCTCGGCTCGGAGCGTGGTATGGTGTGGTATAAGGAACTCTTTTTGCGGTGAATACAGCCATAACTTGCAGTCGGGAATACATATATATGTTTTTATGGTGTGGCGACGGGCAGGTGAACGTCAGGGTTATGTCAATGAGTGTATGACACGGATGGTTGAATGATCCGTTGGAACGAATATCAGGAGATTGTTTAGTGGTGAGGATAACTGATCGAGTTTTGAAAAGAGTCGGCTGGATTGATAAACCATGGAAATTGTTTTACGGATTTGTTCTACCGCAGTATCGGGTCGAAAGTGATGTGCCAGCTAAAATGTTGATAAAGATATTTCGGGATTGAGGACATATGTATATAATAAAGCACACGGATAATTATCTATTTTTATCCGAACAATCAACAGACCCCTGGTGGCATCGTCTGTTTTTGAGAGATAGATGATATATAATTATTTCAAAAGGCCATATTCACGAGCGAAATATCGAGTCGAAGAAAACAGATCTGAGGTCAACTTCCTCCGCCTAGTTCAACATCCACTCGGAACGGGATCAATACTACCAACTCCACAACAAAACTGAAAAAAAAGCGCCAAGAAAAGCACCCATGTATCCGTAGTCACATCCATAAAATGTCCGCTATAACCTAGATGGGAGCGACAACACAGAACCAGACGTTCTGCTGGAGAGCCAACACAAAGGAGTTGAACCCAAGAACCAAGCTGATCTCCAAGGCGGATTATACGGAGTACATCTGCGACTCGGACCAATACATGCAACCGAGCTCGTTCAGCTGCATGCAGGGTAGAAAAGAAATCCTGGCTTACGCCGAGGGATTTTTGATAGCTCGTGCAGCTCCGCACTGATTACTTTCAGAGTTGCCTAATGCGAATAAGCAGCTTATTCCTTCTGCTAAAAGGGTAGTATGGAAAAAACCATGTCCATGTGTTTGCTGAATTGTCCACCATGAGTCTAAGAGTTTTGGTCATTCTTGGCCCAAGAGCAGAGCCGAAGCTTGAACCGTTGAAACGGCCATCTTGTTGGCTGATCCGGTATTTATTCGTCTCAAGTGGTTCCATTCTCTCCTCCACTTTTAGGCCCCAAATTTACTCAAAGCCTGGACTCAACAGTAAAATAGTAATACGGAGTGAGGACTGAGGCTTGAGTAGCGAGCACAGCGCACAGTGCGGCAGCCGGGGTTTGCCGCCGAGTCTTCTTGCGCAAAGGCAAAGGCTCACCGTCTGTTCATTACGTTAGTCACCTCATCTCCATCCATCCCACATTCCCACCTGATGATGAGTGCGCGGTTTATTCCTTCCAGGCGGACCAATCGCTTCGCCTGCGATCGCGACAGTGCGATTCTCTCCCTGGGATTAATATCAGTTATATGGTAAGATAATCGGACACCCGGGAAGATGCTCGTCATTGAAGTTTAGCTTGGACACTCCTTTACCAGGTCGGGAAGGACACAGAAAAAAACGACACCAAGGCCGCCGGTACGACTGACGCAGTCACTAACAGTAACAGGAGATAACATGGATCTTTCCGCAATGGGCCCGCTTGTTAGCCTCGAGTATCATTACCCGGATAAACTTGGGATAAAAAGATGATGGCTTTGGAACAGAGTACTCCGTCAGTATGCAGCAATGGCTGATGTGGGCGTTTCCTTTCTCCAACAGGAGGTCGGCAAAAAGACCTGGCTCTTTAGATGGCGTTTTAAGGGAGGGTGCATGAAGCCGGCTGCGTTGCAGTTTGCTGCAACCCACAGACCAAGGGACAACGCCCTATGCTGGAACCCTGATCTTAAAGCATCGATAAAGTCGAGTTTATCTGAGACGGTCGAACCCCCTCGTACACAATAGCGTGGTAGTACGCACCACTCCCAATTTGTGCTTTGTAGTCATCGGTCACGAGCCTTGCGACAAAACTGAGTAATGCAAACTACCATCTCCATTGACCCTCGCAAGCAGATGATTCGAGCACCCCCTCCATGTTCTCCGGACGAAAGAACGGAAATGCTCGAAAGATGCCAAGCCGACAATTGGCTCCTCCTCATGGCACTATCGAGAATGCATATGCAGTGAAAGCCAGGGTGGGGATCCTCAAGCTCAGGACACCCATCCGAGCCTGGGCAAAAGTACAGGCACTGAACTCGGTGGTTGTATTCTTTGTTGACATGCAGCGTGAATATGAAGCGTAGGTAATAATAATATAGTAATGCATTCAAATGTTTGTTCAGCAGCAGCACCTCTGCTGCAGCGTCCTGTGTCAAGACCCACTCCACCCATCGTGGTCAATAAAGTAAGACTAAGGAATCTCCAACTAAACCCATCTGGTTGGAACCACTTTTTGCTTTTCCCCTTTGATCACCATCTCTCCCCACGGTCATTGGCCGGAAAAATCCCTCGTGCTAATCTGAAATGCCCCATCCCGACCTTATCGACCTTGGTTTCAACTTTCGGGAACGTTCAGGTGCGAAACAATAATCGCCATCCATACACTTCTTAAATTCCCAACAATACGGGGTTAAAGCGCCGGAACTGAGAGCCTGTTCAACGTGCAAGACGACGAATCTGTGGTCAATGGCCGAGGCGTTGTTCCACGACTGACTCCATGGCGTTTTCTTCGTGGTCGCCAGCTTCTTTGTGTCTCCGTCCTCAAGCTTCTGCGGGTCGGACTAACGGCCGAGGTCTGGGGAATTGCTCTGGAGACTGCCAGTCGATCGCAGCCGTAAATTGCAGGCGGAGATTTCGAGAGGGCAGGCCCACGACTCATGAGTGGTGCTTCAGAAGATGCCATCACAAAACTAGAAGCAGAACATACTCCGGACTCCATCGATCCACCTTCCAATCGTGGTATTGCACCGGAAACTGGCCGTCACAATACACCTACCAAGCGTTCGCGCCAGATTACACTGTTAGGTATTACTTACTACCATTCAGCTGCCTGTTTGGTTTGAAACTATGGGAGACTCCGGGTTAACCACAAGGTCAACAGCTTCATGGGCTACATCATCTGTCTCGTTGACACATGCTAACCCCACACCGATACCTGACTTCACCCCAATGGAATTATGTGCATGGCTCAAAGTTTCCGCTGCTCATAGCCTTTCGCCCGTCGAAAGGACTCATGATTCGATCACAAACTCACCTGAAAAAAGCTTTGACTTTATCAGTCACAACAGAATGGAGTATCCGAACGGGCGGAAGCAGATCTGACCGTTATGAGGTAATTGAAGAACTATGGAACCAAACGATAGCAGCAAAATACATTGGGCATCGCGCATTCTGACTTATTGTTATTTGCAGATGAAATAAGGAAAAGGAAAAAAAAGAGACAGAGGGGCAATGTTAGGTTGCCACCAACTTTGCTGGTGGGACAATCCTACTGACCCTATACGAGTCGAAGTAACGGAGGAATTGGCCTTTCCCCTCCATCATCTGCTTGATCCAACACAGCTACCCCTCAGATGCCTTGAACGCGATATCTTGGCAATCGACACAAAGCTCTCGGCCAACAGCTACAGGCTGCCGGTCAACAAGACGACAAGAGATGACTCCTATTACTAGCGGCACTCGAAACCGCACCTAATCAGGACGCGCAAAACCACCCACTTGTAAATGATGATGTGCGGGGACAAGGATCGGATCATTGCTTCAGTATCAATAATATCAATATGATCCTGCACAGCCTCAGCCTGACTTGATGGGGTAAGGTCGGAGGGTTTGACTAATAGCAAGTCTTTGTCTCGAATTTTTATCAATTATCCCTCCCAATCCTTCACGGTTCTGGGGGAGAACATCATCCGGCTTGTTTTCGAGTCGCTCTTTTTTCTGATAAACTCGCGTCGTTCATTCCGTTGTCGAATGAGTGGCCGGCACCGTATTACCCCATATCCCATAAACAGCGCATCTATCAGTCGACCTCGTTGACTCCTGGGTGTTAGAAAGCCATGGTTGACCCAGGGTTGGATCCAAGGCACAGCCCTCTGACAGGACACACAGCTCGTCTCATGGAGACAGTGAACTGCGGAGCTTCCCGGAGCAAGAAACGACCGCGCCACTTGGTCATTTATTATCAGAATGCCAGAGTCTCGGCGGGCAGGGAGTTAGCCGTTCAGTTATTATTATTACTCCGTACAATAATATTATTGTGTCGAGCGTATGGAAATTGGTCGAAGTATCATGATGAGGGCAAATATTATTAATCGGCAAACGGGCACCACTTTTGGCCGGAATCGTCGCTGTTCCCAGTTCCCAGTTCCCACCGCGTCTTTTACCGTGGCTGGTTGCGCCAACGCCCACGACCACGACAAACTTTTGGGGATGATGAGTCAGGAAGCGGACAACTGCTATAATCACACCACCTGTGTTCAGGAGTGCTGGCAGCTGGCAGCTGATAACTAGCCATGCTTTGAATAATGCTGATTGAGATTGTCATTTGACGGGCAGAGTGATACTGCGTCGATCATCGTGTGTGGCACGGTTGACGGTGGGCAATTGCGTCCGTTGTCGCTGTAAGATTCCCGATCTGTGGCTGTAACCGTAAGATACCGGGCCCTTTCGGTACGGTACCGATTCCTTTGGTAACCAAATGGGGAGGCGGTACACCTCGGTGGACGGCCGTGCAGTGCGCCCTCGTCAGGGATCCGCGGCCTCCTAACCAGGTCAAGTCTGCCTGCTGCAGGCGGTAAATGGTAATGCGTGGGTAATGGATGATGAAAAGGTTCCCACAGTCGCAGCCTGTCGAAAATCGAAATCAACCTGCCTTTTTTGCTCCAGTTTTCTGTCGGAGTGTCGTCGACTCGTTGCATAGCTGCTCCCTCTGCTAACTATACAAGTACCGCTTGCTGCTCCTGTTTCTCGCCTCTGCTCTTCTCCCGCAGGCAACTTCAACGGCTCTTCCAACTTAGTTTAATTGTTTCCATCCACCCCGTCCAGTCTCCCCTTCCACATTTCCAGTTCCTGCTTGCTTCGTTCACTTCGGCTCGTATAATAATAGCACCACATCATCCTTCTGACTCGACCTCGCCAACTGGCATTCAAAGGGACTATAGAAGCCAAGACTTTCTGTGCTGCTCCACTTGAGCACCGTCCCATCTGGGCATTCCGTGCCTCCAGGCTCTTTTTTCCCTTTTCTTTTTTCTTTTTCCTGTTTTTTGATTTAATTTTTTTTTTTTTTTTTTTCCCTGGTTGTGCAGCCCACCGAGTCACTGCCGTCACAGACTAGTGAATGCAGCCTCAGGCCAGCAGCTACTTCGCCCACCGGTCACGACCGCCGCACCACTTTTTCCAAGTATAATTTCGCTCTCGTCCTCCTTACCCTCGATCTTCTTTCAACTTCCAGCTTCTCAATCTTGGTCTTACCTGGCCTTTCAGCCTTGTGCTGTAGGCTTTCCGAGTCTTTGCTCGATCCTCCCCCATCTATTATTACGGGGGCAATTACAGTACCCTTTGTCTTCCGTATTTTACCTCGACATTCACCGCACATGACTCCACCGTCTCCTTCTCCTGTACCCTCCACAGTCTCGTCCGCCGCAACTTCACAGATTTCTAGCGACCATGGAGAACGACAGGTAACACAGGCTTTGGCGGGCATGAATTTGTCTGCCGTGAATGGGGACGCGGCGCACGCCGCGATTCCTCATTCAGTGAAACCTCCCAAGCAGACGATGGCGAATCGCATATCTCGCATGTTTGCTGGTAACACTGGAAGATCTACACCGAGAGAACAAGACTCGTCGCGCGAGCTATCAGATAGCAGTTCTGATGGTGGAAAGCCCGCTGCCAACGGCACTGGCAAGCAGTCCAGGCCGTCATCAAGGCCATCATCGAAACCTCCATCCCGAGCCCCGTCACGACAGACTTCCACGAAAGACGCGAGCGAAAAGAAGACAAAAACCACCGGTGGCAAAGATCAGAAGGAAGGATCGTTCGTACAGAAGCGCTTCGAGTCCCTCCCCGATAACTCCCACTGCCACCACTTGAAGAGCACTCGACGACAGGAGAAGTTGACCGATCTCCTTCGCGATATGCTCGGTGGCCGGAAGAAGGACGACCATGCCGAGGACCAGCAATTATCGCTAATGTCAACCTGGATTGATCAATTCAAGAGCGAGCGGGACAAGTTGGCTGCCGACAAGAAGGGCGGCCCTAACGCTACCGCGTCGCTCGTCGATAAGTACGGTAAATGCCAGGAGATCGTCGGACGTGGCGCATTCGGCATTGTCAGAATATCTCACAAGGTAGATCCAAAGGACTCGAAGAGCGAACAGCTATACGCCGTCAAAGAATTCCGTCGCCGTCCACAGGAAACAAGCAAGAAGTATCAAAAACGTCTGACTTCAGAGTTCTGTATTTCCTCATCTCTCCGCCACCCTAATATCATCCACACCCTCGATCTTCTACAGGACGCCAAGGGCGACTACTGCGAAGTCATGGAATACTGTGCTGGCGGTGATCTCTATACACTTGTGCTGGCTGCAGGGAAACTAGAGGTTGCCGAGGCCGATTGTCTGTTCAAACAACTTATGCGTGGCGTTGAGTATATGCACGAGATGGGCGTCGCTCACCGTGACCTCAAGCCCGAAAACCTTCTGTTGACCACCCACGGCGCCCTTAAGATCACTGATTTTGGAAATGGTGAGTGCTTCCGTATGGCATGGGAAAAAGAGGCACATATGACGGCCGGGCTCTGTGGCTCTGCGCCTTATATTGCGCCCGAAGAGTATGTCGAAAGAGAGTTCGACCCCAGAGCTGTTGATATCTGGGCTTGTGGCGTCATCTACATGGCTATGAGGACAGGACGGCACCTATGGAAGCTAGCTCGCAAGGACGAGGACGATTTCTATAAACGGTACTTGGAGGGTCGCAAGCATGAGGATGGTTATGCACCTATCGAGACGTTGCATAGGGTAAGTCGTGGCTTATGAACCAATCCAAGGTTAAAGGTTAATTTTTATTTCTTTTAGGCACGCTGCCGCAATGTTGTTTACTCTATTCTCGACCCGAACCCGTCTCGTCGCATCAACTCCTCCCAGATCTTGAAATCCGAATGGGTTCGCGAGATCAGGCTGTGCCAAGCCGGTGAGGAAGGCTTCTGATGTCTTCCATTATATCCCTAATTGCAGGTATCGTCTCCGGAAGGGTTCATTTGGCTGGCTTTGTTTGATGTTCATCCGGTCGATGGGTCCCTTGTGGTTACTTTATTCCTGCCTACCTCCTCTTTCCCAGATAGAAACGGGTGGTTAAGTGTTAATCCCTTTCCTTTCCTGGTGGGAGGTTGAGTTCCTTCTTTACACTACATAGAAGGAGGGCCTTTTTGAGATTTTCTACAGTTATGCCAGTGCATGTCTTTTTTTACCTCTCCTACCTAGTTTACGGGCTTAGTCTGGCGTCACGTTCTCATGTTAATGCAACGAAGATCATGACCTTTTGACTAGACCTATGGTTCCAGTCCAAACATATACACTTCATATTAACGGCCTATGCGTTGTCTCCTATTTCATTTCCCTTACCTTCCCACGCCGTACTTACAGGTCTATTTGCAAGACCACCCTCTGGTCCTTTTATTATTATTTCCACCATCCATCATGATTCCCGTCTTACTAGCATGGCTATTAAGATTGCGCTGGGCGTTTCTTTTCTTTTCTTTTTTCCTTTGGCAGGTCATCGTGACCTGGGGATATTTCATTTGGAATCGAACTGTACACTACTGCAAACCCTTTACCTACTGTATACTATTACAGCATTATGTCTCTCTCAGATACAGAGAGGAATGGCGAGTCCACCTGACATTGTGAAACCAACAAATCCTTTGTTTTTCAATCGACAATCTTAATAATAATGACAAACATTAAGTTATTCTCGACCTGATACGTAACCCCTCGTCATCTCCCGCGCAATGCAGTGGACGGATGCATAAATCATGTGACCCCAATCGCATTACATCATAGCCCACATACATGCCTGATCCAGCCAGCGGACGACATTACTTTAGCTCTAGAATCAAATCTTAGTCTTGGCGGCTTGGGCATTATGTAGGCATTACTGTAGTTATTAGAAATCAGCTAGCTAATCACACTTTCCCCGATGACTTCACTCCTAACCACTGTTCGACATGGATGTTGGTAGCTTCGGTCCACTTCCCTTTTAGCATGTACTCTGTATCTATACTTTGAAACTGACGGTATATATTTCCATCCCCATCCTTTCCTAGATTACCCGCCCTCTCGCATATTGTAGATAGAGGGGCTCCATATTCATGTACCATTTTCTGGGAGGAGTATGCAGTGTGTAGATCCTTGCATGTGAGTTTATGCAGACGAGGTGCGACATATGTACTTAGTCAGCTATCATATGTTAACTAAGTCAAGTTATTTAGCTAGTGCTACTTATGGCGGTATTATGGTTGCTAGTTTTTTCGCTTTTGGTCCTATTCAAGGATACTGAGAGTTTTAATCAATCAGAGCATCTCTCATAGTTTTATAAGTTCTTTGTCGTGCCATTTCAGATCCTTGAAACATAGTTTAGGCTACTGTCTTATGGCATACTGGTCTGGAGTTCCAGACACAGAAAATCATAATTTTATTCCAAGGGCCGAGATCTTTTGCGACTCCCGCTGGCTTGCCTGTTCCCTTGCGGTAGTCCCCTAATGGAACTGTTACGGGTGTAACGTTAGGTCTGTACTATTAGTACACTGTACATGAAAACGCACTTAGCAGTCACGAGTGAATACTGCTTTATAGAGAGTACGCTGACATGCATAAATCAGTAGCTAAATATACGAAGTGTCAAGAGTCTGGCCCGGTCCTAATGCCTTGGTAACGTTCGGGTGATAGGGCTGTCCTGTCAGTTTCTGCATGCACGCTGGTCCAGGGCAGTTGATCTTGTTTCGCTAACAGTTATTCTGCTGCTCTGCCGGCTTAAGCATGCGACATTGGAGTGGTTTAGACCCTTGCTTTATCCAGGTATTTCTGGAACAATTCCATAAAAGATTGCATGCGTTTTGCATGCATTGCCCAACCACAGAGAAAGCCGATAACGGACTCTGTGTTAAAGGATCGAGGCAATGCAACTCGATAACCAAGTTAGCTCACAACGCCGTGGTCTGTGATGGCCAAGAACCTAGATCAGCTGGAAAGGGCACTGTAGTGGGACTGTTGAATGAAGGGGCTGGGCAATTCATGCTGTTAGTCAGTGCCAAGTAGTAACTATTTGTACAACCTGATTCATTCCAATACGTACCACATCGGCCACGCCGTATTTTGTCCCAAGAAATCGTGGCCGGTACCACTTCGACTTCGACCCCGGCGGAGTAGACTCAGACGAATCAACAAGGCGATTGATTCCATGAAGGCGGTTGCGTTCACTGCACTGAGTCCCTAGCATGTAACTAGCCAATGAGAGCGGAGGTATACCCATATTCAGAGCTGATGCAACTTTGCGGTTGAAAGGGGCCACCCGCAGATTCCGCACACTCAATTTAGAGGAAGGAATCAATGATAGTTCAGCCCCTCGAGGCTGGATGCCCGCATGGGGAGGTCTGTGGAGCTTTGCAAGAGCAGGCAGCACAGTTTTCTGGAATTCTGTTGCGAAGCAGCAATTGCAAGGCGTTACAACGCATGGGGCCGTGGGACTCTGTACAGTACAGAGCCAAGTAACTACGCCGGGTCGGGGTCTCGATTGGGCCTTGCGTTCTCAACGGGAGCGCTGGCCATTTTTGAATCGTGCGCTGCTCCTGAACAAGGAGGTCTAGCCTCCGCCGAGACCCCGTTGTACTGACGGTGACTGATGGCGCTGGCAAGGGATACTGTGTTCCAGATTTGAGGGTGCTGATGAGAACCAGGGCGATGTTTCGGCGAAATCGGATACTGCTTTCCCTCGTGGTTCATCCCGAGGTGCAATGAACAGCCTCGAAAAGTAATAGTTCCTGCCCCCCAGACGGCAGTTATTGTCGATCGTCCACGAGTCTGGGGAACACGAATCGCTGTTAGCCGGCTCTGGCGCAGCCTGCAGGTCACTGAGGTGATCACCTGTTCCAGCTTGCTGCTGAGTGACCGAGCCCGTCATGTGATACGGCGGGTTTTGCAGCTTGCTTTCACCAATTTGATAGCCGGGCCAGTTCTGGCAACTGCAAGGAAAGTCGGGTTGCACGGAGGTATGACCTAATAGAAACTAACTAATGTTGACGAACAAGTGTAATCGGTACCCGCTGTTTCGTAGGGCTGTACTGATAAATTTGTTACGTATTGTAAATACACAGCGACATAATAGGAGTATACCCTTTCGTTATTCGTATGACTTCGCCTTTGTCGATCCATCGGCTTTTGACTTCGAGTTCTGCTCTTGGGGGATGGCGCAGCATGCAGCCCTCAATGAGGGGATGGCTTACTTTGACGTCAGAGCTACCCGAGGCCAACCGACATGCTTCTGTTTGTTCAATCTGGGTATATTGTTTTGACGAGCTTGATTTGTCTCTGAAGCGTGAATTTCAAGGTCATCTCGAACAGCAGTTAACGAGGCCAGGTGTATCTTCCTCTGATTAGTGTCAGCAAATATCTGCCTTCGTCTTATGTCGCATCGTTGACGTCTTCATTATTTACATCACTCAGCTTATACTTCTGCCTAGCTGGCCTCCAAACCCAGCGTACTCATTAAAAGTCCAGGAATTTGCGACACATAGGCGCCCCCGGAATGAAATGCAGAAATAATTCCGACATATCTATTTACCGGGTCTGCAATGGTACAGTGAAGGGAATTTTGGTTGGTTGTTGCAGGGACATCATGGTATGTGGCATCATGTCCACACCATCAGTAAATGGCAGCATTTGGTAATGGACACGTTGCTGCGGATATGGCTATAAGAAGAAGAAAAAGATCTGAGACGATGACAGATTTTATGTTGATTGTTCAGTATCTTGACAAGGCGTGAGTTTATTGCTGTGAAGATCCAGCTACAAGGGCGTCAAGTTGCGTATTTGTGCAGAATTGCCGCGCGAATTTGGTCTATTGGCTCACTTTGAAGTATGTAGATCATCAATACTTGACTGTGGCCTCCCTAAATTTTTCAGTAGCTGATCTAAGACTTATTTATGAATGTTATTTGTGTGGTTGTTTGTTGGACTGCGTCGGGTGATCCCTGGTGTAGCTCAAGGATAAAGGCAGTAAGTAATCTAGTATCCCGCAACAACACAAGCCCCTTCCGGTTTGACGTATTCTTAGCTTCAAATTATCTTCATCCATGAATTGGATGTTCACTCTACACCATGCGACATTTCAAGGTGTCCTCGGGGCAACTCATGAAACTTGCCAACGTAGCTGGTAGGCTCTGTTGTTTTGCTCATATTGCAATCCAAGTCCGTCTATTAAAAAAGAAATTTTGTAGAATGTTAACTAATTAACAAATCTTCCACGGCAGAATGTATGTTTTGTAAGAGTTGATCCACCTTTGGATTCTAAGCTTTAGTCTAACATAAATCACCACTGTATACTCACTGGTAGTAGTTAGCTCGCACCTAATAACCGCAACCTTCGCAAACAGTTATTGACAACGGGAAAAGACCTTAATGTCTGTCCTATTCTTGTTAATCGGCTGTTTATGAGGAGTAATATACAGTGCCAGAAAATAATGAGATGAGACCTGGAGTAGGAAGAAGGTATCAGGTAGCAGACCGTGAACAACAGAGATCAGTATGCTTGGACAGTATGGATATACCAGGTTATTGTGTTGTAATAATAAAAACGCAAGTAAATGCTACATGCTGATATGCTCACTGGAATAATAATACAATGAGGATCTCTTCATTTTGACATCCTGAAGGACCTACAAGGCGTACATCCTACGACAGTATACAGTAAGGGCGGTTGTAATTTCCGGTTTCATACAAGTTGTAATCAAAATACACAGCCACACACAGCCACCCCAAGAACAAGGAAGAACATCATCATCAGTCCCGCATTAGGCTTCAACCTTGATTCCCCTCCCTCCTTTCCAGGCTCATGATCGCTCGACACCAGAACCGACGACTCGATTGAAGCACATTGAGTTACATACTGCGGCTTTCGGATTGCGATTAACTACGATTGATTCTGCTCTTGCTCGCTGGAACCGGTAACGCGACCGATTAGTGTCAATCATGTCTTGGGCAGGTGCGCATCCAACCGACGGTCTAGAGACCCTGTTTGGAGATACACTAACATGATCGTCCTCTGCAGGCTTCAAGAAAAATGTGAACCGCGCTACGACGCAGGTTATGATGAAGACGGGTATGCCTACAACAACCCTTGCCGCGCAACCGCGATGATCCCCGAGGTGGACCGATATCAGTTGAATTGAACACTGGAAACCGAAACTGCGGTGGATGCTGACATAACAATTCTACACGTGCAGGGCATGTAGAGAGGACGAATGATCGTGACTATGAGATCGAAGAACGGTATGGAAGCCCGAGTATACGGTTTTAGCCGCCTATGGGGCTAATTGATCTCCTTACAGACGATACCGGACCATGGAGACTGCTGCGAACCGCTTACAGAAGGAAGCTAAGGGTTACCTTGACTCGCTGCGAGGTATGCCAATTGTCGGGTAGTGTTGACATTGGATGGTGCGCTGATTATTCGCTTTTTTAAACAGCGATGACGGCTTCACAGATGCGGATTGCAGAGACGATAGACGCATTCTACGGCGACGCCGGGGCTAATGACGGCGTGAGTAGGAGCTACAAACAGGCTGTTGAGGATCTCGACGCGGAGACAATCAAAGCCTTGGATGGACCGTACAGGTACTAAACTCCTTTTGTGATAAACCGGGTGTTTGCGTCTCAAATTGACATGCGCCAGGTCAACTGTCCTCGAACCCATTTCCCGCTTTTGTGCCTACTTCCCTGATGTCAACGAGTGCATTAAAAAGAGAAACCACAAGCTGCTTGACTATGACGCTATGAGGGCCAAGGTGAAGCGACTGGTCGAGAAGCCCGACAAGGATGCTACAAAACTGCCCCGCACCGAGCGCGAATTGGAGATGGCCAAACAAGCATACGAGCAGCTGAACGAGCAACTATTCACGGAACTTCCACAACTTATCGATCTACGGGTCCCATACCTCGATCCAAGCTTCGAAGCCTTGGTGAAGATCCAGCTACGCTTTTGTGCGGAAGCATACTCACGCATGGCTCAAGTGCAACAGTATCTTGACGCTGAGACGAGAGACCAGTACGCGCGCGGCGATCTAGATAACAGGGTAGAAGAAGTGCTACAGGAGATTCGGGATTTGAGCATAGCGGGCACTGTTTGATCTCGTTCTTGTTTTCCGGGATCGTTTACCGGGATTGGACCGTAATACATTTGCATGTTGATATATGCATTATCATCCCTTTCATTGTAATCTTGATGAATTCGTAACCAGTCGCTTTAGGGTGGATTCAAACGATGCGATTGCTCGGGTATCATCTATCTGTCTATTTATTTACCATAATCTACACTTATATTATATTATACCAAATTCGGTTGTTGCTTCGCCGAGTAGGCTCAGGCATTGGGTCCCCCCACAGTAGCTGATCCAGCCTCCTCGACCAAAACATCCATCGCAAACCCTGCAGCCCTCTTCACAGCATCCAACTCTTTCCCCTCCATTGGCGTAAGAACGTATTTCGCGACATCATCTGGATTTCGACTTTCCGGCCTCCCGATGCCGACTCCAATACGCAAGATAGATAGCGCTGGATCGTGCGGATACATCTTCTTCTTCTCCAACCATTTGAAAACATCTTTTAATCCGTTATGCCCACGCAGACTCAGATTTTCTGGGCCCCCACGCTTCACGACTACCTTGCCCAGAGGCTTCTCGAGTTCGTCGTGGAGGATAACGAGTGTCAAATCCCTCACGTTCGTGCCTGGGTGATTGATCCGCTTGAACGCGTCAAGTTCGTGGACAAGCTTCTTGCCCGAAGCGTTCATTAGCGACGGACTGTACCATGTTTTGTATCCCAGCGGGAGCTGGGTTCGGAGGAGGGGGGTTATGGCGTCGAGGAGAAGGTGACCGGCGCTGTGACGAGTGTTGCGGTAGCGGCCTGGGTTCCCAATCGAGGCAATGAAGAGGGAGCGGAGGGGCTGATGACTCATTTTGTTAATGATGAATAGCCACTGAATTGGTCTGTGATGGGCTCGAGAGTCTATGAAGACAAGTGGAGTCGGTTGAGCCTGGAGAGTCTCCGGAAGTGAAGCTTTTGACAAATTTTGAGAGTGTTCCAGCGCAATGCTGCGGCGGGAGATCGTCAGGTTCGCTGAGAGTGTGGGGAAGAGCAAAGTCGGCACGGAAACTTTTTTATTTATTTTTATTTTATTTTCTTTGCACAATTCCAAATCGCAGCCGAGCTTATCTTGGCTTGTGCCGATTTCTCATGACTGAGTTCTTCAGGGAGTAATGGACTGATCCCGTCTCTTGGGTCAGGACTCAGGAACCAGCTTGAGTGGCGATAGAGACCAAAACTCCGGTCGGGCACGGCACGGTATTGACAGTCAACAGTCGTCAGTCGACACCAAGTCAGGCGTGATTTCAAATCCTGTCAGACTAGAACAGCACATCGTCAAGCTTTTGGTCTGATTGGGATAAAGGCCTTGTTTTCCCTAGTCCCTCTTTCCACTGCACCGGGTCGTTTTGAATCATACGGATAGGACCGATAGGCGATAGCCCGTCCGTGTGTCGCTCCCTACTCTTCTCGGAAGCCGTCCTATCTCCATTGAGTCCATCCCAGTCGCGCGGGGCTACACGAGACGGTTCCGAAGCAGATGAAAGGATTGTCATTAACCACTAGCCTGCTTGGCTGGAACCTGGCCCGGTTTCTTGGTGCTCCTCCTGCCTATCATGGAAGGACTCGGCTGTCTGGGGTTGGAGGCCCGAGATGCTGCGATGCAAGACGGCTGAAGTCATAACGTGTGATGGTCTCCGACTGCTGCACGGTATGTTTCGGCTCCAACAGCTACAGCTGTTGGAGGCTGCGATGATAGGTGTGGGATGTGATCGTTGCGCCTGAGGTGATGCTCGTGGGTGCCCGAGTCCTGGGCCGCTGGCCTCGAGACCCAGACGGGCGGCGCATTGACTCGCTGTCATATCATCAGGTGCTATGATATGATGGAGATCGACATTTGTGACTCGGAGGCTTGTCATCTAGCCTTCCGTCTGTCGTAAGACACCCTTGATGCGGTGTTCACTGGATGTGGATAGAATAATGTCCGAGCTTGCGATCCCACCGCCAACGTCGCCCCGAAGGAAAAAAAGCACTGCAGGCCGCCGCGTCCGTGAGCGCCGGGTGTCAGTGCCTATGAATCCCAAGAGTCTGGGAAGTGGGGAAAGCTGAAACTCGTTTGTCCGCAGGCGTTCGAGAGCCTCGCCCGCGAACAACTCGAAGGGAGTCGCGACAATCACAAAGTACTAAAAGTCGGTGGATTCGATTCCGCCAGGCCTAACCCAGGCTAAACCAATGGCTGTCATAAACATTGATTAATAGTTATTAATCCGTAGTGACAGTGTCAACTCGCACGCCCATTATTGAGTTCGAGTTAAACGAAACTAAACAATTGTCCGTTTATTAATCTTGGGTTTCCCCTGGGATCGTGCATGTCCTCGAAACATCCCGGTTCCCAGTTGACGGGCCAGCCTGTTTCACATCTTACTATTACTTTTGCTTCTTCGCTCCTCGTCCATGTCGACTTGGTCTCGACTCTGAAGTTCTCGACCTTCACAAGCTCATTCACCTGCGCTGCGCGATGTTTGCTATTTGTTCGAGCTTCCCCGCGCATGCCTGACTCAAGTGACTCTCGTACATTCTCTCTGTCGCTCCGCCCTTTCTCATCGCCCAAGTTTAAGAAATTACATGGCCGCTAGTTGGGATTCGTCATGTCATGGACGAGGCAGCGATTTCAGAAAGTATGCTTGACTCAGTCGAGACAGGCAGTGCCAAAGCAGCTGGAAAGCGTCGCTGGATGGACGACGAAGACCCCGAAGTAAATTCGGATACAGACTCCGATGAAGTCTCAATGTGAGCAACACCTTCGTTTTTTCTTTTCTTTTCTTTTCCTTTTTTGGTCCCTCTATTGCATACCTTGTTTGGGTCTGACAGCGCTAGAAAATCCACAAAATCTTTCGAAGCCCAAAACATAGAGTATGTGCTGGAGAATGGCCGTCGGTACTGCAATGAGACATACTTTATGCCTAATGATGAGGCCGAACAAACCCGTTTAAATGTCACCCACCAAGTGTGCCTTATCCTACTCGATGGAAACCTCACAAACGTGCCCCTCGCCAAGAAGACACCCCGGGTCCTAGACATTGGCACTGGGCCAGGCGACTGGGCCATTGAAATGAGCGCTGCCTACCCCGGCGCTACGATCATCGCAACCGACATTGGTGTATTTGATGGCGGCCTCGGTAGTACCATTGACCTGCCAAACGTGAGCTTTCAGCTTGACGACGCTCGAGACGAATGGACATACCACGAGCCATTCGACCTGATCCATCTCCGCGGCCTAGCAGGGGCATTTTCTGATTGGCCCACCATTTATAAACAGGCTTTCCGCCATCTCACCCCAGGCGGGTATATCGAGATCACTGACGCAGACCCAGCAGCAGATTCAATTACTTTCCTGGACTCGGGGGACTCTTACCTTGGCATATATGCGTCTGCTATGCGCTCCGCCGCTGAGGCCTCAGGACACCCGCGCGATTTATGCCATCTCGCCCCTGATGTCCTCACCAAGGCGGGCTTTAGTGATGTTCGCATTATCGAGCGCACGATCCCAGTGGGATTGTGGCCCGAAGGAGCCCGCGAAAAGACTCTAGGGAAAATGGCTTTGATTGCGCTCCTTGAGGGCTTAGAGGCGTACAGTTTGAGACAGCTTACCATAACGGGGAACTGGACGGAAGACGGCGTCCGTGACCTCTGCGAAAAGGTGAAAATGGAACTATTAGCCGCCGGGAGGATGACCTGCCGCATGAAAACGGTGACGGCGCGCAAACCGTTTTCGAGGCCAAATATGCGCAAGAATGGTATGCTTCAGAAGTTGAAGCAGCTCGATGATGAAATGAAAGAAAATCCAGACTCTGTTTGATTTGAGTTTGTTTGGTTGGTTCGTTGCAGCTTATACCCATTTGCAATACTACTGTTTTCTGTTTCATAGATGAAAAGCGTCTTTTTGACTGCCTTAATTCAAAAGTCCCGGGGCTGGGGAAGACTTAATGATGCATGCATGTAACCAAATATGTGCAAGTATTATTTGGCACAAGTTATAGATCCAAGACTTGACTTTGCACATTAAAATTTCAAAAACTTTATCTCGTTGGATTGATCTATAAACAGCCAAGTACAAAGTGGTATTTACATAAGTATAAAATCAGGGACATTGGACCCACCCAAAACGGCTTCTTTTGGCAACCAAACTCCATGTGATGCAAATGTAGATAGGGACGTGAAACGCGATCACAGCTGGAACAGCGTTCTCTTCTTCTCCATCTTCCCCTTCCACTCCCACTCTTGCCCACTAGCCCTCTGAATTCCCTTGTCAACACGGCGCAGCTTCAAGGTAAACCTAGGTCCTAGTTCTTGTAAACCCGTCCGGATACCTTCCGCCCCCTGAATTTCCTTCCCATCTGCACCGACAACGGCCTTTTCCGTTTCCCGCTTTTCACGGAATACGTATCGGTGACGGCGCACAAAGATGTAATCACGCTGATTGTGAAGCGTTACGACCTGCCGTCCCTCAATGTCCGGCTGTGGCGGGAATAAAGTGCGAAAAAGATGTGCGGTGAGGAGACCGAGCGGTGTACGGAAATTATTCAGGATAAGTTCGGGCCAGTGCTCGGTTGGGTTGCCATGGCCTGGGATCTTCTTGCCCTCAACCCAATTGCTGATGCTGAAATGGAACATGGGGCCCTTGGGCAGGTGCACGATATCCAGGCCTGCTGGCTTTTTTGCATCTTCTTGTAGAATTACTAGGGTGGTGTACTCGCGATTAGAGGCGAATTGGGCGATCTCCCGGATGGAGAATTTGTGCGAGTGGGCGTGGGCTGTACGGCGGATGTAGACGCTGTTGGGGAAGAGTTGCGTAAGGATTTTGCCTTCGTGGTGGAGAGTTGAATTGAGAGAGGTCGTGACTAGAATTTTTGGCGGCCGTTGGGAGTCTGGCGAGAAGAGGGACGGGAACTTCGCAGCTAGAGCTTCCGGTGCGAGGTTGAGGTTTGTGCTTCGCGTTGATTGGGAAGGACTGGTTGCACGCTCCGTCGCTGAAGGGACAGCAGACGGTTTTCGGCCGCGACTGTCTTTCGTGCTTTCGCCGTTCTCGTCGTCCTCTCCGCCCTCTTCGTCGCTGCTGGCCAGCATACTGTCGACGTCATCATCATCATCGTTATATTCGTCTCCATCCCCCGAATCCGAGCCCAAAGGGCGATCGAGTTCCTCGTCCTCCTCTTGTTTTTGTCTCTTTATCCGTTCGACGTCGACACTGAGCCCTAGTGGTTCTTCCGTGTCGCTGCCGGCCTCATCCCACACACGCTTCCGCTCCAGGGTCAGTGGGATGTTCCGCTTGAGTCGCTCCTCCTTTAATTTGGGGTTTTTGGCTTCTTCCTTCTTCGTCCCGAATCTCTGAGCCCGACGAGCGGAGTCTTTCGCACGCTTTCGCTTGATATGAAGAAGTTGGCGCTTTTGTTTGTTGCGGGTTTTGAAGTCCATAATCGCGCTCGATGGCGGCCTTGACAGTGACTTCTTGGAGACCATATTGAAAGGTAGGTGGAGGGGGGTTGGTATTATATGGTTGCTTCAAGCTTCTCAGTCTATCTCGACGCTTTTTTTATTTTTTTTAGGCGGAGATATCTTTTTTGACGGATAAAGGTTGGCCCGGAGCCAGGCGGTCGGAGAGGCGTAATGACCGTACGAACATTACGTTTGCGCCGTCTTTTTTTTTGTATGGACTGACTCGATTTGATGCCCCTGGAAGCTTCAATAATTTACTCTGTTACTGTCTAAAGCGAGCAATTGAGCGCATTCTCTTGCATGTCCGCTCGTTAATACTTCATGCTTATATTTGTATCCATATTGACCCTCCTCTTCCTCTAATTTCGGCCGGATCCAGCCTCCTTGAGTCTATCAAGGAACGGCTCACGTGTCAGCGGATGACTCAAGCGCCTTTTCGATTTTCTTTTCTTCCCCGCCGAATTGTTTCCTGTTGGTACCCCGCCAGCAGAAAACACTTTTCCTCCACGTCTCCCTCCCTTCGCGCCGTTCTTCAGGAGTCACGAAACAAGAAATCCGTGATGGCCACCTTAAATACCAAGGCCGGTCAGGCCGTTGACCGTGCCGTTTTGGATTCTATGCTCCGCCGTCGCCTTTTCTATACCCCCTCCTTCGAGATCTACGGAGGCGTCTCCGGCCTGTACGACTATGGGCCCCCCGGGTGCGCCGTTCTAAACAACATTATCGAGACATGGCGGAAACACTTTGTGCTGGAGGAGGATATGCTTGAAGTCGATTGCACAATGCTCACCCCGGAGGAGGTTCTCAAGACCAGTGGCCACGTCGAGAAGTTCGCCGACTGGATGTGCAAGGACCCCAAGACCGGCGAAATCTTCCGTGCAGACCACTTGGTGGAGGAGGTGCTCGAGGCTCGTCTAAAGGGCGACAAGGAGGCTCGTGGCCAGAAGGTTGAGGTCGACACAGAGAAGGAAGCGAAGAAGAAGAAGAAGGCCAAGAGCGAGGCTGTTAAGCTTGATGATGCGGTTGTCAAGGATTATGAGGAAGTGCTGGCGCAGATTGATAACTTTGACGGCCCCCAATTGGAGCAAATCATTGCCAAGTACGACATCAGAAACCCCGTTACTGGAGGCAATGTCCTCCCCCCCGTTTCTTTCAACCTGATGTTTCAGACCTCAATTGGGCCTAGCAGCAACATGCCTGGCTATTTACGCCCCGAGACCGCACAAGGGCAGTTCCTGAACTTCCAGAAACTGCTTGAGTTCAACCAGCAGGCGATGCCTTTCGCCTCAGCATCCATTGGCAAGTCGTTCCGGAATGAAATTTCACCACGTGCCGGTCTCCTGCGTGTTCGTGAATTCCTCATGGCCGAGATCGAGCACTTCGTGGATCCGGAGGGTGGAAAGAAGCATGCGCGTTTCGATGAAGTTAAAGATATTGAATTGACCCTCCTTAACCGAGACGTGCAGCTGTCCGGAAGCACTAAAACTGACACAATGACAGTCGGAAAAGCTGTTGAGATTGGGCTGGTAGATAATGAGACACTCGGATACTTCCTTGCCCGCATTCAATTGTTCCTCCTCAAGATCGGTGTTGATTCTACCAAGCTCCGCTTCCGCCAGCACATGGCTAACGAGATGGCCCACTATGCGTGTGATTGCTGGGATGCTGAACTGCTAACCAGCTATGGCTGGATTGAGTGTGTTGGATGTGCCGACCGCAGCGCTTATGATCTGAATGTGCACAAAAACAAGACTGGAGCCCCCCTTGTAGTTCGTGAGACTCGTGCAGAGCCATTGAAGGTCGAGGAATGGCAAATCGACTTGGATAAGAAGAAATTCGGTCCTCGTTTCAAGAAGGATGGCAAGACCGTCGAGGCTGCCATTGATGCCTTATCACAGGATCTCCGGGAGAAATTGGCTCTTGACCTGGAGAAGAGCGGCAAGGTTGAGGTGGATGTCGCTGGTGTTGCGTCTGGCAAGGTGGAGCTGGAGAAAGATATTATCACTATCGAGAAGCGCACGCGTGTTGAGAATGTCCGCGAGTACACACCCAATGTTATCGAACCATCATTCGGTATCGGCCGTATCCTATACAGTCTTATGGAGCACGTCTACTGGTACCGTGAAGGTGATGAAGCACGCGGTGTAAGTTCCCGATCCCCTGTCCAAACCAAATCGTTCTTATCTTACTTTATATCTAGCTTCTATCCTTTCCCCCGGTTATTGCCCCTACTAAAGTTCTCCTCGTGCCACTATCGAGCAATCCCGCGTTCCGCCCTCTGGTGCAACAGTTGACGACGAAGCTCCGACGATTGGGCATCTCCAGCCGCGTGGATGATTCATCAGCGAGTATCGGTAAGCGATACGCACGCAATGACGAGCTGGGGACACCATTTGGTGTTACGGTCGACTTCCAGTCCGTCAAGGACAGCACTATTACGCTGCGCGACCGCGACTCTACCAAGCAGGTGCGCGCGAGCGAGGATGAGATTCTGCAGGCCCTGAAGTCCCTGGTGGAAGGAGAGGAGACGTGGGCGGATGTGCGGAAGCGGTTGCCAGAGTTCACTGGACAAGAGGTGGACTAGGTCAGGAACTTCGGCTAGAAATATTTCGAAATCAGATCTTCTCTCATGAGTTCTTCGAACTGGGCATAAGGCCATAGGAAAATGTTCAATATTGTTTGTAGGGAGCGTAGAATAATGTATGCCAAGAGTTCCAGGCCGAAACGTCATTCCCCGTCCACCCCGAACATCATTCGCCAACTTGGCTTCATCTTCGTCTTCGCTCCCTCATCCCACCTTCCGATCGTCAAGCAATTGTACATGTGTCATTGGACTTTCAGGAAGTCCTGAAGATGGCGTCCAACATTTCCTCCGCCAAAATTACCCTCTCCTGTCCCCTGTTCGCTGCCGATTTCGACCCGCGCAATAATGCCTTTCTTCTTGTTGCGGGCGGCGGCGGCGAAAGTCGTAGTGGCGTGGGAAATAAAATTGCAAGATCCCATGCATTCTCATTTTAATGTGGGCTTTCAATAACAGTTGTATAGGTTCTTTTGAACGCGTTCAAACGCCGCGAACTGAGCGAGGTCGTTGACGTTGAGCTCTCGCGGGATGAGGATTCAGTGACCTCCCTGGCTGCGGCGCAGTCAAATGACACCTCTATAGTCACCTTCGCCGGCATAAATAGCTCCCTCGCCCTGCAACAACAAAATAGAAATCGGCACCTACGATCTTTTCAAATTGATTATCCTCCACGCCGCACGGGGTTTAAGGAATCTACACTCCCCGCAGAGAGTAAGCCAGGGCAAACAGTCAATCTATCCCAAGAGTCGTTGTTCAGAACAGTTGCGGGGCCGAAGGGAACAACAGATACGTATCAGAGAATCACGCGTTTGTCGCCTTGGAAGGAAGAGGGTGCTGTCCGGGTTGCGGCGATTACGACCGGATTGGCACCGTCAGGCGAGATTGTCTTTTTCAATGCGAACACGAAGGAGCCAGGAGAAAGCGATGTTGTTGGAAGAATCCGTTTGAACAGTGATGAGGAGGCGGAGGATATTGATATTACGGGTCGGGATGATGATGACGGCACTTTCACGGTGGCATATACCAATGGTCTTGATGTCTTCACGTGTCGCATCTCGCCGGAGACTCGATCGCACGCCGCACCAGATGTGAAACGCGTGTATACTCCTCCAGCCAACACAAAAAGCAACAGGTCACGCGCGAAATTCCGTGCGTTGCGGTTCCTCTCCCCTACAACGCTATTGCTTTTGCAGAATGCGCCAGACCGCAAAGGTTGCGGGCTCATACTTCTCGATCTGCGCCCAACAATATCATCCCCTTCTACGCAAGCCACAGTCATCCGCCAATACAAGCTTCGCAAATCTATCAAACTCGGTCTTGGCCTTGATGTATGCAACCTCGGCGCCAATTCGGATGCTCAACAACAATCAATAATCGCAATCTCCGGCGGTGATCAATCCCTCGAGGTCCTAACGGTAGACTTCGATTCCCGCCGGCAACACCGCACAAGTGCAGGGTACACTCCTTTCCGGGTTTATACCACCCTTCGTGATGTCCATCCCTTCTCAATGACCAGGATATGTTTCTCTCATTTCGCATCCCCGAGCCCGGTCGCTCCGGAGACACCTCCACAATACGTCAAGCTCGCCTCAGTGAGCATGGGCAATACCGTCGTCGTGCATACATTTCCGCTATCCCCAGTACCACCCTCAAGCCACAATCCTCGCTATGTCCTTGTCCGACCAGGTGAATCCGAATTTTTAACGGGTCTCGCTGGGGCCCTCGCTTCTGTCCTCTCCATTGCGTTGGTTGTATTCCTTCTCCAAGCCATCACGGAAATCCGGGGTGTCATGCCTCCGTACCTTGGTATCACGGAGCATTTACCGCCGGATATCCGATCTGCTATTGCAAAGCCATACAACGCGCCTCCCTTTCCTCCTCCCACGTCATCACCAATTGAGCAAACATCTCAAAACACAAACGCCGAGCCGGGTGAATCACAACCTCGACTACTCCGCGATATTATCCCGGACTCGGAAACGTCCATTCTCATATCCTGCAATCCATCAAACAATGAACTCCTCGTCGAGCCACACACACCCAACCCCAACTCTCAGCTTCCGGAGGAGGTCTCGGAAGTAGAACCAGATTCAAACTCACATAAAACAACCCACCATGCTCGACTGTGGACAGATCTCTCGACCGAGGACCGCTTGGCGTGGAAAACTCAGCTCATCAGCGCCGGGCTCTGGGATCCCCAAGAACAGGAAGATGAAGATGAGTCTATCCTTCAAGGGGTCTTCGTTCGGGAGTTGTGTCCCCAACCTAGTCTCTCTGGCGAGGATCAAGGGGCGAGCGCTGATTCGACCGAGTAAGAGAATCATAACGCAGTATGTTTCCTTTTCTTTTCTTTCTATCTTCCTCTCAATTTGACTGTATTATTTGTATGCCTGGATTCCATGGTCCTTTATAGTACACGTTATGGCTTAGTTAGATCAGTTCTTGTATCATGATATGTATGCATGCCTACGATTGTACGTTTATTACTCATGCTATCATTCTTTCTTTTTAGATGTTGGGAAAAGCTTCGAGAGATACAGAGTGTTATTATGCCATGAAAAAGGATCTTCATGAAGAAAATTGCTTCTATCCCCATTCTTACATCCTAGCCGGGACATCAATGGGTCTATGTATTATAAGTTGCTCTCTGAATGCCTAGATAGGTGCTGGCGATAAACAATTTTCTTTCCGTCGACTCATCGCTAGCAGAAAATGTGTGGGTAATATTCCATTTTTAGTCATGGGTATGCGTTTCCAGAATGCGCAGCCGCCATGCGTGGGGACGCTGGTCATAATCAGCGTCACAGATATAGGACAGTTCCTTGCCGGATTGGAACTGAAACCCTAACCATTCAAGGTAATCGGGGGTGACGCTGACGCAAAAAGCAAAACCAAGCTCATTCATGTCAACGGGGGGGTTTCAAGGGAGCAGGAACGAAACAAGAATAGACGCCAAAAGAAAACGCCAAATTTATCAATGCCAAGCGGCGAGGAGAGTGAGAAGTTTAGCGGGTTGGATATCACTCAAAGCAGAAATTGTTCACATGTCGTAAGTTTCAGCGACGCGTAGATGTCGTCCACATGTGCGTGGGAGCAAGACGTGTAAATCGTAAGGAGATGAGAAATCGATCGGTCTGAGGGACTTGGGGCCCAAAGGGGAGAAGTTGTAAATCACTACTGGCCCGTGTTCTTCTTCCAGCGGAGCAACTCTGCGAGACTGGCGAGGCTGCAGCCCATCTTGAGGAAATCATGTTCCAGCAACTCCTGCGCCGTGGCACGACTGTCCACGGCCACACATAAACAGACGCTGAGAAAAGATTTAAGCTCCTTACTGAGCTTCTCTGGAGACTTGAGTCGAGGGGTGCCATTGGTAGCGATCAAGTAAAGAGCCTTGAGGGGTTCCTCGTTCAAGTATGGGGGTTCAGACTCAATCATTTCAATAGCCATGATGCCCAACGACCAGCAGTCAACTTTAGGGCCATATTCCTTCTGCTTAACAACCTCGGGTGCCATCCAATATGGAGTACCAACCATTGTAGCACGTTTATTCTTGGTTTCGGTCAGCTTAGCACAGAACCCAAAATCCGCTGTATAGTTCGTTAGCACCTCCAATAAGTGCCGGCTAATGGGGACGGTTAACTTACTAATTTTAACATGGCCAGCGCGGTCAAGAAGAACATTATCACTCTTGATATCACGATGGATGATACTCTGGCTGTGCAGGTGTGCCAATCCTTTGCAAGTCTGATGTGCTCGTCAGATAAACATTTCAGTCAAAACGAGAACATACGATACTAACCTCTGTACAGATTGTAGCAATCTGGTCTTCCTGGATCACACGATTATTGTCAATAACATCAGTAAGCGCTCCACCCTCCATGAACTCCATGACAACCCAAAGTTCATTGCTCTGCTCTTGCAGGAAGGAGTCCAAGAAGTTAACGATGTTGGCATGCTGGCTATCCTTCATGACAATAATCTCGTTAACAATCAACTCCTTGCGAGGCTGACTACGCAGGTCCATTTGTTTGATTGCAACCTGGCAACGTGGGCCGTACTGGCGATACAGCTCCCGCGCGACGCCAGAAGTCGCGTTTTCTTTAACCCGCGCAACGTACACGGAACCAGAGGCACCCTGCCCGATTTTTCGTTGCTTGCTGTAGGATTCGTTTGGGTTGTCTTTAGACACGACGGACCTCAGCCTATCCATGACCTCGTTTTCACTCATTGCCGACATGCGGACCTCCTTCTTATGGGGATCAGCCTTCTTAGTCAGAGCAGCTTCCGCCTGTCGAACGCCATCTGGGGCATTATTCTTAGGCGCTTGCTTGTTGGCAATGTTCAAAGGCTTTACGGGCTGCACAGGAGCAGGAAGCTTGCTGGGAGGAGGGCCGTGTGCCTGTTGCGGCTTGCCATTATTCTGACCGCGGGGTGCTGAGGCTTGAGCTCGAGGATCTTGGGGAGGATACCTGCCATTGGGTTGATCATCGTAACGTGACCCTGGGCCCCGCGATGCTCCATTGGACGAATAGTCTCCAGGCCTTTGTCCCGAAGTTGTTGGTGGCGATGGTGCCGGACGTTGAGCTGTTAACTGGCGGGAGGTATCTTGAGGCTGGCGGGCAGAGCCTGGGGCCTGCGGAGCAGGGCGGCTCGGCTTGTAACGGTCATTCATTGATGGCTCAGATCCTCCATATCCTCCGAGTTCTTGTTTGGCGAGAGGTACACGAGTTTTGGGAAGAGAGGCGTTGTAGGCATCCTGTTCAAGCCGGTTCTGCTCTTCTTCGCGCTGTCTGTTACGGCGGTCCTCCTCTACTCGTCGGCGTTCCTGGTCAGCCATTTCCTTCATCTTTTCTAATTGTTGTTGCTGTTCCGTAGCCCTATCTGAACCGGATTTACTCGGAGTGTGGCCAGAAGATGCAGAGCGGCTAGAGTATGATTGGCCACTGTCTAAACGCTGCGCAGGGGCTGGTGGGGGTGGCCTTGGAGGGGCAATCGAACCGCCTACTGAATTGTTGCCATATGATTTCGCCTGACCAGATGCATTGCCCAAACCGGCGTAGTATTGTGGGTTTTGTTCACGCATCTTGATGTCAGAATAAAATTCAAGCACCTCGATCACAGCTTGCGGGTTCTTCTTGTAGTCCTCTTTAGTAATTGCAGACGCAGTCAGAAGTTTCTCCCACTCTGGGGGTAGACCAACAAAAGCCCCTGTTCGCGGATCAAAACCAACGTGAACGCGGTGGCTGAAGTTTGTAGGATTGCTCACACCACCCATTCCGGGGCAGCGCTCGTATATCTTGTCGATCCAGTCGTAGATCTCCTCATCCGTTCTGACCTCACAGGTCAAGCTTTTTGTGGGAATATCGCGAGTAAGTAGGGCCGACTTGGACGTAGCATCTTTGGGGTTGGCTAAACGAATGATTTCAAACGCCATCCGTGTATCTTCCGAACGAGAGACGCCTGTGACCGCGGATAAGGGAATGGAGAGCACCACTTTTCCGGCCTCATTTTTCATAAAATCCAGGCGAGATTCGCGAAGAATCAGGAATCGCTGATTCCATGTTGCTAAGAACTTATCCTCTTTACAGCGTACATATCCCTCTTTGACAACACCGTACCCTGCTGGTCCTGATTGATCTGTCTTGGTCCGAACGAGAGATGGGCTGCTAGTGTTGGGAAACAGCGACAAATTAGCGGTCGTCGGGGTGCTCGGAGAGTCAATGTTCATCTGGCCAAACGATGTTGCTACACCGGAGGTGCTTGGGGCGAGGTTAAGTTTAGGACGGTCGGTGGGTGGGCGAGGGGCTGGCCCGGGATTCATAAACTGGTCTGCGGAATACATGCCGCTAGACAATTTGGTCAGTTGGTTTGCCGTTGAAGGTATCAAAATATATGTTTCTATGTGTCGCATGCCATTGTGACAACTGCGATCAGGGGCAGCCAGCGGGAAAAGGGCCGTGCTGACTTACTTTCCATAAGAGGAAGCCATTTTGGGTGATGATTCGGATGGCGGGCGTCCCAAGAGGCGGGATCACCTCAGAGACGGGAGAGAAAGACTGGCCGAACGAGGAGAGTCGGTAAAGGCCTCAAAAACTGCACTTGTAACTATCGAGATCATTAGTAAGTATAGGAGGTTGAAAATGGAGGTTCTGCGACAGGACTAAACTTGCGATCCAAGGTTTGGGGCGCATTTGCACCTGGATCCAATGCCACAGGGGAACCGGATCAACCAGTCAATGCTTGGGTCGACGGGGGCTAACAAAAGGGGTTGGGCCTGAACCCGGGATTACCAACGCTTTTGTCAGAGCACGCTCGAGTCTCAAGGAAAGAGTCCCCGCGCTTGCGAGGATGCTTCGAGCGCGAGGTGCACGTCTCGAATTCTCCTTTTGATCAGACGCGGTGAAGGAGGAGCAGGGGCCCAATTTGGGTGTCTGGGAAATAAAGAGCGGGGGGTGGGGGGGACACCGGCGGTGGGCAAAATGGAAACGACAGACAACAAAGGACGTAGATAGAAAAGAGGGAAAGAGGTGAATAAAAAGCGCTCTTCAAAATGACACTTTCAGGGCCTTTTCAAGATAGGTAGAGAGCCTTAGAGAGCCTTGGGTCGGGAGGGATGAGGAGGGAAGCGAGAGCAGAAGATGAATGGCAACTGGGAGGTTTCACCACCGCTGGTTGGACTTGGGTGCGAGGCTCCAGAATCCCTGAAGGGGGCGGCGGCTCTTTCGAGGAAAGACTCCTTTTCTTTTGCCGCCAACGCCCTATTATTAATTTGCTGGCCTTTGCTCATTCAGTTCATACTTTTATTGTCATATTTCCCTATTCCAATGCTTATCATTTCAGACACCTTCTATCCACACAACTATAACTGCTGGCAAGTTTAAACCAAAAGAACCCGAGCGTGAGACGAACTGTTGGTGTGCAAGGGATTGACATGGAACAGGGAGACTCAGCAATAGCATCCGAGTCCCAGGAGGATATTCTGGGCTCTATCTCCAATGAAGGAGTTTGCGCCCAATGGTGGCTCGATTCCATTTCATTATTATTGTCCGAAATCCTGATTTGTTAGTCAATTGGGACTTCCGAGCAGAGACCGAAGAGCTATGTTTCACCTTGATTCGCCGATTGAAACAGCGATCTGATCAGGATTTCGGAATTCTCGCTGTTTAGTCTATCATCATGGATGGATAGCTGGAGAGCTCCCACTGCTAAAGGCCTGCTATTGATATTCTATGTCCAGGCAGGCTATTGAAAAGCCCCGGATCTGGCACTTGTGGTGGAAAAGCGGTGTGGATATTAGATAGTATACATATAACAGCAATTCGGATCTTGGTTGTCCAGAATTTTGTTATATTTACTTTGCAGTATATTTTGAAGCTTGGGTCAGAGATGCATTATTGTTGTACGGATACGTACTGGCAGTGCTCCACCAAAAGATTGGTTCATAGGAAAGGTCCACAGGTTTCCGATTTCACCCCTTAATCAATTTTTTGGTCAAATTGATGAAATTTGAGCTTTGAAGGGGCTGTTGACGTGAGAGTGCTCTTGGATGGTTGAAAAATTAGTTCTCTATGGAGATGTTCGTGAAGGGGTTATTTGTTGAGGATATTACTTAGAGAATAATATAGATACAGAGTAGTTGAGTGCGGTGAACCCCCCGAGGGCCCCAAGTAACTACTATACAGAGATGGACCAAAGCTCCATCCATTGCTAGTTTGCTATTCCCCGAACGGGTAGTTAAATTTGAGCAATGAGTTCAGCCCTCCTACCCACCCATCATGGGCTTCGCCATCATGAGCCTCGCTGCCCATGACCCTCCGCATCACGCACGGTGCCCCGCCCTGCCATTCATTCTTGCCGTGCCTCATCTCTTCATTCCACACCCGAGCTTCCATTCCGGCTGTCATCCCTTGAGTCATGTTGACACCATCAATACTGATTTCCAGTTCCCGTCCTCGGTTCTTCTCGCTCAGACGAAGCGTAATTGGTGTGCTAGCCGGCAGAACTAAGGGCCTGAAGCTGAGGCTTCGAGCACAGATTGGTGTCAGAAGTACTGCTGGCACAAGAGGATGAACGATACTACCTCCGCTACTAAGACTGTATGCTGTACTTCCAGTCGGCGTGGAAATGATGATGCCGTCAGCCACAGCTTCTGTGAGAAATCTTCCTCCCACATATACGTCCACAATGGCAAGGTGCGGCTCCTTTCCGCGGTGGATGAGTATTTCATTCATCACATACAGTCCCTCACTTCCTATACCTTGAGCAGGTTCTGAGCACTTATCTGCTACAACGGGATTTCCATCGGCGGTAAACAACGCCACTTTAAGGCGGTTCCGCATCAGAATACGGGCTCCTCGATTGAACCCCATAGATTTGCCGCGAACCGACGACCATCCCGTAATCACTTCTGATTGTTCTTCGGCACCTAAGGAGTGAGGAACTCCAAGGACAGAGGCGCGGTCTCCCACCCCTGCACCGGACATGTACACTTCGCGAAATGCACGCTTATATTCACTGAACTTCCACTCGCCAAGGAAGCCTAGCGTACCCATGCTAAACGACAGCATTGGCGGAACATTGACGCACGTAGCGAATAAGGAGGAAGCATGCAGAATCGTTCCATCGCCGCCTAGTGTGACGCTGAGATCCACTTTCCTATGTAATGCACAGGGCAGCTTCTCCAAGGGAGCCGAATAAACGGGGAACGGCAACGACAAATGTACTTCTTCCGCAACCTTCGGTTCTAAAATGATGCCAAGGGATGGATATGTAGACATTGTGTGACTAGATGCCCGAAAAAGATTAGCGTATGCGTTCCCAGCACATTGTAAGCCATACCTGATGAATTCAATTAACGAGTGGGTGACCTCTGGCGCACAGTCTTTCTTCACGACAAAAATGTTTCTGGGGGCCGCGGGCCACTGAAGAGAAAGGAGATCGTTCTCGTTCGACTCTAACCGTTTGTTAGCGAGGAACGTAATGGTCTTCAAAGCTGATGCACACCATGATAGCTAGGAATTAATCGCTCTGGAAGAGTATCAACGTTTCGAATTTCTTGTCGTTTCAGGGAGCTTGAAAAGTTCCGAGTCCATGATAATTGTCGTGTGGCATTGATCCTCAATGATTGCAGCCGATTTATCACCGACCGCATCGTGCCAAAAGTGGTGACTTTCGACTCTTGGTTTCTGGGGCTGGCAAAACGCCGAATTTATCATTAAAAGAGTGTCGGTCTAATCGTCAACCTGTGGTATCTAGAGTGTCGTGCTTGGGGTTTCTCTTGACATTTCCTAGTGCAGCAGTTGAGATAGGATTCGGCCTGGCAAGAGGGAGGCACTTATATTCGAGAAGCGGTCATCCTTTCCTGTATGAATGGGGGAGAGAAAACCAAGATGCGTGCAAGAGGTAAAAATAAAGCCTCCACTGGGGAATTCAAGGCTGAGACATCTGCTTGATCGAGTGCAGAGTTGAAGCCTCCAATTCCCCAGAATGATCGGCGATCTCGGGCTCTGACCGCCCTGAGGGCGAAGGAAAGTTAGCAGCTCCCAACGTCATGGCACAATCCACGGTGCCTGCCTGCTGTTCTTGCTAGCCGATGTTAGCCTGTCCACAAGATCGGGTGCATCAGCCGTCATCCATCAATGCTTGGATTTCCCAACTCCTTCAACTCTTCGATGTGATTTCTGGGATGTCCTTCCTGCATTTTCTCCATTCTCTTCTTCCTGGATGAAATGGCCTAGCCTCGCCCATCCATCCCTTCTCTTGTTCTTCGCCCGTCTTGTTCGTGTGAGACCTATTCTTATAGTATTTCATCCTGTAAGTAAACACCGCTGTTTGCACCCATATACCATGCGTTTGGACACACCTGTTTCCCGCAGAATGGTCGCGTGATGCACTCCAAGAATTCAAATTAACTGTGGTTGCAGTCTTCTTGCCCTGGAGAAGGACAGTGTCGTGCTTTAGTTCCCACCCATCCATACGATCCCCCACCATCATGAACGGAACAGAGGTTCGACAGCGGAAGCCGGCGGCCGACACGAAAGAACACACCCATGCTTCTAGAGATTCTGAGCCACGCCTCAAGCATGGGATACCCATGCAGGTGCTGCGTTCTTTGCTTCTCGCAACCTGGTTCAATTGCTGCTGCGTTGTTATTCTGTTAACGCAGTTAATCGGCTCCCCTCTGTACTTGATCAAGAAACATTATTATTACGCCTGGATGGCATCCACCAAAAGATCTTTTGGACTGGTCATTACAGCCCTTACCGAATGGGGCTGCCCGACTTATGTCCGGGTTAGCGGCGACGAAAGTGTACGCGGGCACATTCACATTGCCAGCGATGGGCGTCTAAAGACAACCTTTCCCGAGCGACTCGTCATGATTGCGAACCACCAGGTGTATACCGATTGGATTTACCTTTGGTGGATTGCGTACGCGAACATGATGCATGGCCGCATTTTCATCATTCTTAAGGAGTCCCTGAAATATATACCCGTCATAGGTCAGGGCATGACGTTCTATGGCTTCATCTTCATGGCTCGGAAATGGCTATCTGATAAACCACGACTACAACACCGCTTAGAGAAGCTGAAAACCCAACATACGGGTTCTGATTCGGGCTCGCCGAAATATGATCCAATGTGGCTTTTGATATTCCCGGAAGGAACGAACCTCTCCCTGAACACTAAACGACGAAGCGATGCTTATGGTGCTAAAAACTCGTTTCCACCCCTGCAACATCAAATTCTTCCTCGCTCGACTGGCTTATTCTTCTGCTTACAGCAGTTGAGAGGAACCGTTGACTGGGTATATGATTGCACTATTGGCTACGAAGGCCCTCCGTAAGTCACGATGCTTCTCTGACATACATATAGCTGAAGTGTAACTGACGATACTGTTTCTGTGGAGTAGAAGAGGCAGCTACGCTGATAAATATTTCACCCTTCGGTCAACGTATGTACAAGGACGCCCACCGACTTCCGTCAACATGTACTGGAGGCGTTTTTCAGTTGGAGATATACCTCTGGATGACCAGCAGGAGTTTGATGCCTGGCTTAGAGCACGCTGGACGGAGAAGGATGTGTTACTCGAGCAATACTTTGAAACTGGGCGATTCCCATCCACTCTAGCTGGCAGTATCGAGGTTGGCAATGGAGATGCAACCCAGTCGGATGCAGCCAAATGCGGGTATGCTGAGGCCCATGTCCGCTTGGGCCATTGGACTGAAGTCAGTCGGATATTTAGGGTGGTATTCGGCCTCGCTTTTCTCTGTCGGGTTCCTAAACTTACAGGGCTCTTAAACACGGGCTCTTAGAGTCAGAGCCATCTCTTCGAAGAACTCTCCGCCTATTACTTTGGCTTTATTCTGAATAATGTCTACTCCTATCCTTATGACTGATCATTTGGGTACTTTCTTTTTTACTGGCTCTGAAGGGTTATAATTTAAACTTTTTCATTCTGTGCAGGAGTCAACACACTGAACGAAAAGGATATACACGAGTTATATGTAATGAACAATTAAATCATAGAGAAGTTGTGATGAATGTTTAAAAACATCCATGGTTTTTAAGAAGTAACTTGCATGAAGTAAATCCGGTTCTTGGGAGCTGGCGCCACAGACCGGCGGTGTGCACCAGCCACAATTCCACTTGTTGGGCCTCAGGCACTGAAATTCCCAAATCATTGTCCTCATCGCAAACTAGAGCAGTAACAGCTGCAGGCAAGTGAAGGCGCTGTCACTCTTTCATTTTGTCACGCAGCCAGAGAACCCGTCGAATATTGTCTGTCTAATCTGACTTTTGGAACAAGTATGAGTTGAGTTTTTTATACGGCTGGCCCTCGTACTCCATTCTCCGACCGAACTTTCATATCCGCGCTCCAAAGCTCGCGCTGTCGATTGGAGAAGTTCGCACACGGCCGTCATGGCATCTCTACAAAATGGCTATGCAAACGGTATGAACGGGGATGCATTTCCTACAACCGGTTCCCTGGCCAATCTCCGCTTCTCGGACATTCCGTCTGCCATCGATATTCCTGCATCCACACTCGACAGCGAAGTCGAAGTCAGCCTTGAAGGGCTTCCCGACGACCCGACCGAACTCTGCACGCTTCTAGAGAACGAAAGGGCCGCGAAGAATTTCTGGGTAATCATAGCGCTCGCCTATGCCAAACAAAGGCAGATTGACCACGCGATTGACATCCTGAACAAGGGCCTCGCGTCAGTTGCTCAAGGAGCTACGAAGGAGAAGCTCGGGTTACTGGGTTGGGTATGTTGGCTTTATTTGCTGAAAGGCCGAGAGGCTCCCCGGGTGATATCAGATGGTGGTTTAGGCACAGAAGCCAAGACCAAGGACTACTACATCCAGCAAGCGACGGGAATACTCAACGAAGCTTCACGATTGAACCCGTCCTTTCCGCCACTTTTCCTTGCTCGGGGTGTTCTATCCTTATTGCGCGCTTCGTTACATCCCCCGCGACCGGTACGACCTGGAACCGTTGATAATTCAGAGAGAGTGGAATCATTGCGACAAGCTCTCAAACAATTTGATGAGTCGTCCAAAGCGTTTGGGGGTAGAAACGTCATGGCAATTCTTGGGCGTGCAAGAGCGCTTTATCTGCTTGGACGTTATGCTGAGGCGCTGGAAGGGTACCAGAAGGTCTTGGTGAGAATGCCTGGATTAAGTGACCCAGACCCACGGATTGGGATCGGGTGCTGTCTATGGCAATTGGGCTTCAAGGATCAAGCAAAGGTTGCTTGGGAACGTGCCCTAGCACTAGTATGTTGCAACACTATAGTGTATCTCCTGGTCATTGCGATGGAACTAATTTGGTTGTCCGCTTCGTTTTGTAGAACCCTGACTCGAAAGTTGCCAACATTCTCCTTGCGGTATACTACCTTTATGACAGCTCTCGGCATGCTACTACGGACCCAGCGTTCGGTTCTTTGTACAAGCTGGCAATGACACAATACACACAGAAATCTTTCAAGTTGGACAAGGAGTATCCCATGACCTGCGCTCTATTCGGTGGTTATTTTCTCTTGAGAAAATCATATTCGACGGTCGATACCCTTGCTCGCAAATCAATTGAAAACACCGATGTCATGCAGATAGCTAGCGATGGATGGTATTTGCTCGGCCGAAAATGCCATTACGAGGGCGATTTAGTCAAAGCAGCGGAATACTACAGTCGTTCCGACCAGGCTCGGGGAGGTGGTGATAGGGGATATCTTCCGGCCAAGTTCGGCTCCGTACAGATGCAAGTCTCTAACAAGGACTATGACGGGGCTAAATTCCAGTTGGAGAAGATCATACAGCAAACAAAGAATCCGGAGTGTATGATGCTCCTAGGAGCTCTCAATGCGGAAGAGGTATTCGCAGTACAGAGAAGTGGGAGCAAAGAAGATAAATCGGCGGAAATCAAGAAAGCCATAACCCTTTTCGAGGGTGTTCGCGCGCTGTGGAAGGATGACAGTAAGAATATTACACCAGATGAGTCTGTCTTGGTCTATCTCTCCCGGCTGTATGAGCAGTCTGCTCCTGATAAGAGCATGCAGTGCTTGACGCAACTGGAAGAACTGCAATTTGCAGATATACCGGATGAAGAACGCCCCGAGAACGTCGAAGACGAGGAGGAAATCAAGGCTGCACTTCGAGTGAATCTGCCGCCCCAACTTCTCAACAACATTGGTTGCTTCATGTACCAAAGCGAGAAGCTGGGCCTAGCTCGCAACATGTTCCAAGCAGCGCTCGACTCTTGTGTCCGATCGCAAGAGAAAGAGAGTGAGCTTGACACTGATGCGCTGGTTACAACAATAAGTTACAACCTTGGCCGGGCATATGAGGCGTCTGATATGCCAGATGAGGCGAAGAAGATCTACGAGGGTCTCCTGGAACGTCATAACGACTATACAGAGGCGAGCGCGCGATTAACATACCTCGCTCTCCGCCGTAGCCCAACAGACGAAGGGCCCAAGAAGATGGCCAAGCTCTATGAGTCCGATTCGACAAATCTTGAAGTCCGTGCTTTATTTGGGTGGTATCTTAGCAAATCCAAGAAACGGGCTGCAAACATTGCTGAGGACCATGAACAGAGGCATCACAAGCATACATTGCAGTACTTTGACAAGCATGACCGATACTCTCTCACCGGGATGGGCAACGTCCACCTGCTCTTTGCCAGAGATATGCGGCGCGATACGGATCAGGAGAAGGAGAAGCGTCGCAAGATGTACGAGCGTGCTGTTGAGTTCTTCGATAAGGCACTTCAGTTAGATCCTCGGAACGCCTACGCAGCGCAGGGCATTGCAATTGCACTGGTGGATGACAAGAAGGATTTGAGCACAGCAGTGCACATACTCTCCAAAATCCGCGATTCGCTTAAAGATGCCAGCGTCTACCTAAATCTGGGTCACGTCTACGCAGAATTACGTCAATACACACGCTCGATTGAGCACTACGAGGCAGCCCTATCAAAGGACAGGGCCCGCGACGCCCAGATCCTGGCTTGTCTCGGTCGCGTCTGGCTCCTCAAAGGCAAGCAAGAAATGAGCCTCGCAGCAATGAAGACAGCACTGGATTACGCGCAGCGTGCGCACTCCGTCGCACCAACCCAGGCCCACTTAGAATTCAACGTTGCTTTCGTCCAAAACCAAATCGCCTCTCTAACCTACAGTCTCCCTGAAACACAGCGAACAGTGCAAGACGTCCAAGACGCGGCCGGCGGCCTCCGCACGGCAGCCGATACCTTCGGGCGTATCGCGCAGGTCAAAAACCCGCCTTACCCGGCAGAGTCTCTCGAACAGCGTGCCAACATGTCCAAGACGATTATCAAGCAGCTTGATCGAGCCCTCCAGAGCCAGAAGGAATATGAGGAGAAGAATGCCGCTAAGCTTCAGCAAGCTCGTGAGGCTCGTGAGGCCGAAATCCGCCGTCGCGAAGAACAAGTCCAAAAGGCACAGGAGGAGGAGCGCGAGAGGAAACAACGTGTTGCTGAGGAGCGACAACAGCTCGTTGAAGAAGCTCAGAAGTTAGCCGCCCAGCGTGCGGATGAGGAACGGGCGCGCGAAGAAGCTGAGATGACGACTGAGTCCGAGACAGGCGAAAAAGTTAAGAGGAAGAAGAAGACTACAACATCAGGCAAGAGGAAGAAGCAACGCCGCACGGAGGATGACTTCATTAATGACGACGAGGGTGAGGCGGGGGCTGCGCGTAGCTCTGAGCCTGATGAGAGTGGCAAGGAGGAAAGCGCGCCGAAGAAGAAGAGACGGCTGGAGCGAAGATCGAGAGGTACTTCTTCCAGTGCTGGGAAGGCACAGAGCAAGTACAAGAGTTCTGAGATGGTGGTTGATTCGGACGACGAGGAAGAACCCGCTGCTGCTACGCCGGCAGGTGGTGGTGATGACGAAGGGGAAGAGGAAGTCGTACAAAGGCGCAGAGCCAAAGTGACGAGGCGGGTTGCAGACGACGATGACGACGAAGAGGAGGATGCCGCTCAACCAGCTGGAGACGATGGAGACGATGATGGGGGCTTGTTCAGCGAAAAAGAGGACACGGAGATGAAGGATGGCGATGAGTAGACAAGACTGCTCGCTGCGTTTTTCAACCTATTTGTTTTCTATTCCATCACTATGTAGTTTACATTTCTTCGACACCTTCATTGTTCTTATCCTATATGATATATATTTGGCGTTCGGATGAATGTATTTTCAGACTGGAGCTTCTTTTAATGCGTGCATGCAAACAGAATTGAATTACGCGTGCTGAGCCTAACTTTTCCCACATTGACAACACACGGCCACTGTGTCAAGCAGCAACCATGAGTAGTATATCTATGTATACGAGGGGCCCGATTACATGCTGAGACTCCACAGGGATACAACTTGCAACCGTCGACTGCGAAGTGTATGTATCCTGTGCCCTCCATCTGGCGCAGTACGGAGTACTACTACTTAGCTCGCCAAAACCACGGTTAGGATTGTGATGAACACACAACAATGTCTAAATGGGAAAGTCAATGCCGGACCTCCGGCCGTCATGATCTCTTGAGTTCAAAGTGGTTGAACGGCCGAGGGCGCTGTTAAGGTTCAGATCTGAGACGTAGGTGCGGTCTTTGGCAGCAGAGCACGGGGGTTCAACTGGCCGGATGATTGTCGGGTTTACCCAGAAGGAAGAACTCGACGAACACACTAAGGAAACCAGCGAGGGAAGGATCGTCCTCATACTGAATCCTAACTTCGCAGTAACTCGATGTCAATACGAGTCAATTCGGATAATGTGTTCTGTGGTTGGCCAAAATACGTAATGCACCCCCCCTGTCGGACGGGAAACAAGATACGCCCACATTAACCGATCCCTGAACGACGGACGGTAACAACTAACGACCCCTGTCGACAGTGCTATAATACCGAGTCCCAGGGAATTGTGCGGCGTGTCTGCCAGCCTGGGGCAATTCCTTGTGAAAGCTGGGGAAGACGGCCCATCCTTGTCCAACCACTGCCACAGGGAGATGGACCTGGGAGTTCGACCTGTCGGGGTGCGTGGTTTGGTATGACCTCGCAGTCCTTGTCGGTGAAAGTCCACGAGGGTCTCTTGTGTCTCTCTCTGACACTTGAGCTCGAATTCAGACGTCGGTCGACGCAACTATGCAGCACAGACTCGCTCAAGAGGACAGAGCGACGTGTTTGTCAGTTTGTCAGTTGTCCAGACTCCAGACCCATCCTGATGGAGTAAGGAACTGAAACTGTGTGGATCAACGAGGGAATTACGATCGCGAGTCGGAGTCCAGCCCAACGACCCGGCGTGGGAGCCTGACAGTGACAGTCTGACAGATGGGAGGACTTTCCTTTGATAGGAATCGAAAGACGTCTGATGTCTCGGGAACACCAGGAAACCCGGCAGAGCGGTCGTGGACTATAGAAGCCAGAAGAAAAAGCAATATCTCAAGCGACAGATGACATATCCAAAGGAAACGACTCGTGCTGGCTGCAGGTACCTGATTCTCTGGCGGTGTGATCGCCAGCAGCAGAGCGGCAGCTCGTGTCACTGCGTCATCCTGCGTCTGGGTGCGCATGTGTCTGGCTCCAGGATGTTTGAGGTTGTTGTCTCTTCTATTTCTGGAAGTCCGGGCTGGACATGTCTCGTGCTTGATGATCCAGCGGACCAGCGAGATCCATCGCTGGATGGATCATATTATTTCGACAATTGTAGACAGCGAACTGCCGATGCGCACACAGACTGACACCCGATCCGAAGTTGGAGCCGATTGTATGGAGATTCGGGGGCTCGCGATTATGCGTTGGCGCATTAATTATTGTTGTTCCTGGCCTACGAAATATGCACCATTCACCGAGCGCTGGCCGGCAAACATTGTACGTATTAACATTGTATTATTATTGAACGTCTCGCTTCTTGAAGTTGGCACTGGACGATCTTTGCCCACCGCCAAGACTCTATCTGGCTCCTGCATGCCCATCGCATTCGCAGTAAATCAAGAGCGACGGGCGCGAACCACGGTAGCAGGCGAGCAGTGCCGAAGAGTCTCGCGACTGCGAGCGTCTTTGAAAAGAGGATGCGACACGGACGCGACAATCGCCTCAAGTCGCAGGATTCCGCTAAAAACTACAATTTTGGCCGGGCGGCCATTCACGGACTTTGTCTCGTGCCTCGGGTGGAGAGAACGTTGAAAATCGGGGAGTGGAAGCGAATGACGATCCAGGCGTGCCTGGATTAACTGCCAATTGACGTCCACAGTTGTTTTTCTGTGCTGTGGGATTGTATTTTTGCTTCTTCTTTGACTTGCCGTGGACCGCGTCGGGTCTTATCCTCGGATGCTCTGACTGCGGTTTCCACCGTTCGCCAGCTTGTGAGAAGTTTGGGAACTTGAGACTTGAGAAGAGTTTGCCAACAGTCTCAGGACTCTTCCAGACTCTCTTGTGACATCGCAAGTTCTCCGGTGCTCGCAACAGCCGTTGTCTGTGATGTTGGCTGCGGTGGTGACACGCCAATCTTCCAGTTCCATGGAGGTTCGATGCATCGTCACGCACTCACCAAGACACTAACTCTAGCGCTAACTCCTGCTCAGGCCCCATATTTGGGACTCTTGGGCTTAGCTTCGTTCTCTGGTTCCCGCTTCAGTCAAGATAATTTCGCGGCAAAGGGCCTATCTGGCGGTGATGGTCCTTTCTTTTCCCCTTTTTGACCTCCTGAGCACCAGATCCAAAGGAACCAGAACTCCAGAGGTTCGAACCCACCGCCGATACCTGCCCAGCACAGTCCGTGTGGGATGCATAGCGAGTCTGGAACTGCATGGTCGGAATTTCTGGCTTTGTAACTTGTCTGCTCCAACCAAGGGGATAAGCGTCGATGCAACGGCCAGCCACATCCCAGCCCGCCCACGCCCAGGAGCAACCATCTTCGAGTTTATTCGCACCTGGAGGAGGCTAAGGATGGGGCGGGAAGTTCATGTCACATCCCTGCCGTGCGGCGTGTATCCCGGCCGCTGCCTGTGACAAAGGTTTCTTACTACTTTCGTTTCTCTTGTCGAGCACCTTGTCGACGTCGATAGTTATCTCGATGGAGAGGTGGGATCCGATCGATCAGCGTTCAACTGACGGGGCACGCCGTCTGTACCGTGGAACTTGGGCGACAATCATCAAAAATAGTCGTCGCCGGTCACCTCGGAGGTTCGCGACGGACGGTATTACTACGGTTTCCTGGTCCCTGCGCCGTACGCACTGCGTCGGCGCATCCCCCTTGTAGCCTGATACCATCCTTATGTACGTGTTAATGTAGGAGCTTGCCGTCGCGTGTCCCTGGCCGCTTCCTCCGAGTTGGAGGCTTGGAGCTGCTCCCTTTGCCATGGCACAGGTCGGGAAGTGAACCTGTGGCGTTGACATGGGTACGAATGTGACTGGAAGTGGGCTATCTGAATTCTGAAAGAGCGCGTCAACCCAAAAGTCGATACTGGCGGGGGTAGAATAAAGCGATGCTGTGCTGCCATGGGTCCCCATCCAGATAGCTACTTACGCACATCATCCAGTAGTAGGGAAGCGCACGCCGTAGTGCTATGGTCATATTTTCTTATTATTATTACAGGCTGGTCTATAGGAGTTTTTATTTTCCCTGCCTCACCAGCAAATATTATTACCACGGATATTCCCTCACTTGTTGCTCTTCATCAACGCGGGCTATCCCACTTTTTTTTTTCCGTTCCCTTCGCTCTTCGCTCTCTTTTCTCCCTCTCAGTCTCTCCTTTTTCGATTCCCAAGGTGTTATAACCTCACTCAACTGTACTCCGTGCAGCTCACTCGTTCTCCCTCCTTTCCCTCACCATTGTCGCGTCCATTCATTCTTTGCTCTGAATCTGTGCTACAGATTCCTCTGACCTGGCTGCTATCATCGCTGTCGCTCCGGAGGCTAGTGCACGCTTCCTCCACAGGGTTCCAATTGTTTCTGATCCAGACTTCTCCTCTTGCGTCTGTGACAATCGTCGTTCCATTCCTTCAGCTTCACTTCAATTGAGCCTACCTCTTTCTCTTCTTGTTGTTTTCCGACTTCACCCCCCATTTATATACTTAGCGTCTCCCTTTCTTCGGACAATCCTATTGTCTCATTCACCTTACTACCATGGTCCATGCCAGGGCCCGGCCATACCAATCCAAGGCGTAACCGTGACCATAATAACCGGCCCTACACCGGCGAACATCTTTTGACTTGAACAAAGGCCACCAGATTGTTCCGGCCCTTTTGGACTTTGTGTGTGATACCGACATTGTTCCACCATGCCATTAAGTCCTCACTTTTCTGTTTCAGCCCCTCGCCCAGCGGCGCAGGATCTCGACCGGCCGTCCACCGGAGCATCGAGCAGTGACGCCCCCGACCATTCGGTCCATATGCGCTCAAGGTCAACTGCTCATACCCAAAGCCCTAAAAGATTGTCCGTTTTCAGTGGGCGTTCGAGGAGCAACACAACGACCTCTACATCTACCTCTATCAGCTCGTCGCGTCGCTCCCCGTCCTCTTCAATGACATCCAACGAGAACGCATCCTCGCCCTTCACGCATGAAGACCGCGCAGTTCCCGCAGGCGGTGCGCGCCATGACCGGCATGAAAGTGTAACTAAGTCGCTCTTCCTACGTGGAAGCCGGATTCTGCGCCGACAAGGGAGTAAAGTCAATATTGTTGGTACCCCGGAGGAACAAGAGGAAATGGAGAGCGAGAAATCTCGTTTCGACTTTAGCCGTCACCATAAGACACGGTCGAATGATGCCCGTAAGTGTCCTCTTCCTCCCCAGCTCCGAGTATCTGCGGAAAGTTGCAAATATGCTTCTTCCCGAGGATATTTAATAGCACGTTTCTTATTGGGTTGGTATAGATGAGCAGAGGAAGCGCCTGATTTCTGATCCTTTCGACTTCCACCACTTAACTCACACCAGCCCGGCTCAGTTTCAGTCGCTAGGTAAGACCCGGGAGAATGATTTGGTTACGGAATTCTCCGCCATCAGGGCATCCCAGAAACCTGTCACGAATCTCAAAGGCATCCGGGCGGATGATATCAATTTGCGAAGCCTTTCGGCTGAGGATCTTTCACACTTCGTGATCGGTCACGACAGCGTTTACCCGTCACCGGCTAGTCCACCACGTTCGCCCGGCGAGAGATCTACTAGCCCACGGCAACTAGACTCGCGGCCCCTACGAGAATCGCGGATTTTTGAGAACTTTTCGCGGCCTGTATCAAGGCATCCTCGAGTCGATGTACCTGCTTCACCACCCCGTGCTTCGTCGCCAAGATTGGCGTCGTCTCCTGAGATCCCAGAACCTTCACCTCGGGTGATTGATGAGATTCTGGACTTGGATTCTCAACAACAGCCATATCCGGAGCATACCTACTACACAGATGATGACTCCATGCCCGCCTCTTCGCCGACAAGCCTCAATTTGGAAGGCATGATCCACTCTACCTTGGGTCATGCCATCACCACTGATCCCAACAACGAAAATATGGATGCGAGAACTGTGTCGGCACTAGCAAGTCCCATCTCAGAATTGGAGGATGTTCCCGAGGAGGACGAAGCAACACATTGGCATGACAGTCCAGAGTCTGGACAATCGGATTGTTCAAGAATACTGGATAGTCAAGTGTCGCCTAAAACAAATGTCGCCCCAAAATCTCACCTGTCCATTAACGTAGCGCAGGAACTCTCAAAGAAGTTTTCCGAGGCTCTAGGGTCACCCACTCTTCCTCAATATTCTCCGGATCGAGGCCACACGCCGCATGACGACAGAGCCACTCAAATTGCACTCCGACGGCAATCATCGGCCCATCAGAAAACCGTCCATGAGACAATCTATGAATCTTGGGATGATGATATTGACTACTGTTACGAACACGCAGCAGAGTCAAATTCTGATTTCGACTGGGGTCGCGCTTCATTAGACGAATCTCGAAAGGATGGAATCGCGGTTACTGTTACCAAATCCAACCAGAGTGTCTCATCAACGCAACCTTCGGTGTCTTTTTCTGACCCAAAATACCTTGGCACGTCGGTGCTATTGACCCCTGACTTGGACACCAACGCTTCGCGCTCAGCGCCGGGTTCCCGCTTGGCTACAACGGCATCTAGTGCTGGCTATGGGGGTGAAATGCGTATCCAGAGAGATGGAGTCCTTTCCCGGCCAGTCAGTTCTTCAGTGTTGTCAGGAGCTCTGACTAAACACATCTCTCCCGATACGATGTACGAGGACTATCTCGCGGCTGATGGGGAATCAGACCGCCACTTTTCCTTCTGTTCACAGAGCGGGTTTCAGGCTGTAGAGCAGCCCGTGTCTCCTCGAAGCAGCTTCTCCCCCATAAGCAAATACAACTCCCAGGAGAGTCTAATCCTGTCCCGTGCTGCTTCAATCGTACGGAAACATCGGTCATCTGTTTCCACCACGAGCGTGCCCGAGTTGGTCCACAGCCTTGCGAGCAGCCGCGACTTTTCTACTTCGGACCTCATGCTTCCTGGGGAACAATCCGAGTCGGTGCACCAGGACTCCTCTTCCCATTCCTCCAGCCATCGGCAGACAAAAAGCCTGGCACGGGAAATCGAGTCCCAAATCATGTCCCGTCCAGAGAGCAACAACAGCACCGATTCCACAAAGTTGATGGGCGCCTCTGTTCACGACCGCGCCAAATCCACATCCGAAGTGGAGGCTGCTCCCCTGGTGAACAAGGCTGTCAGACCCGAACTTCCTCCAAAGAGCGCAAATCGGAAGAAGGGTCGCACGACATCATACTCCCTCTTTCCATCACCGAAGGTTCCCTCGCCCGCGAACGCCTAAGTCTCATCACCCTTTGGGCCCATTTTTTGGCCACTTATTGAAGATGAGTCTCTTGACTTCCTGACCCCGGAGTCTTCACGGCTCTCCATCAACCAGTCATACACCTTTTCGACGACTTTATGAGTTCTCATTTTGAGTTGCATTACAACAATCTTTTGCGATGAATTTCTTTTGACATAACCTATTATTTCATGCGGTCGTTGACGAATATTTTTGCATTTATCTTAGCATTTCTCAGCGGTCTGTTTCCAAAAACAAATGGTTCGAACATCGAGGGAGTATTACATAGTATTTATTCTTGGGCATGGGCGGACCGGAAAATTGGCTGTATAATCAATCATTCGGGCTTTTCTCTTTTTTTTTTTTTTATTTCGTTTTTGGTTGGGTTTGTCAGCGCTAATTGTCGAGGTCTGGTTCTATTTCATTATACATAGAGGCATCAGACAGTCGGCCATTTATTGTTACTTTAGTATACTATAGACTAAGGAATCTCAAAATCATCCACAAAGCATACAAGGTAAGCTATCAACTTCAGACAGGAAGGCGGTATACCAGGGCGGTGGGCTATACCGCCTTCCAGTCTCAAATATTCTGTCACACTTTGTCTGATGGCATTGCCTCAAAGTGAGGTCTTTTTGTTCGTTCTCCGTACACACGCCATCGATACTATAGAGATGATGCAAAACCCCATCTCTTCGGATTGATTCTTTCCACAAAATCACGCTTTTTAAACCCATCTCCGCGATGTCTTCCTCGAAAACGCTTATCAAGCGCGACAACGAGACAAGTCTAATGCCGCCGCCTCCCCCAAAACGCATCAAACGTCCTTCCACCGTTCTTGACGAAGATATCTACACCGATGCGCTATCGCATATTATTGCGCGAGACTATTTCCCGGGGCTATTGGAATCACAAGTGAAACAGGAATACCTCGATGCGCTAGACTCAAAAGATAAGGAATGGATTACAAGTTCGAGGAAGAAGCTTACGGAGCTGATGAATACTCCTAAACGGTCTCGGTCTCAGCTTGATTCGGGGTCTATAACGCCGAATTTCAGAGGCGCAGGAACTCCTGGCGATACACCGACAGGCTGGGGTGGTGATACGCCCATGTCTGTTGTTTCGGCGGCGACGACAACAACAGAAACGGAAACAACGCAAAAAGCTACCCGTCCGGATGTCTCGAAAATGGGTCTGCTTGATTTTCAATCCAAATATACCAGCGAGGATAACGAGTCTTTTAACAAGCTATTGGATAAGCAGAATACCAAACATCGAGAGAAGTATGCTTGGCTCTGGAGCGGGAATAAAATTCCGACTGCACGGCAAATTGCCCACCGTCAGCGCGAAACGAAACGTATAGAAGCGCAGGGTGGCAACCCAGATCAGCAGAAGCAAGTTGCTATAAACACGGATTTTGATGCCCGGCCTGCCAAGCCGGATGGGTGGAAGATGGAGGCGGAGAACTCGCTGATGTTCTTACCTTCGTCTGTTGAGGACTCGTACGAGACTATCCAACAGAAGGCCGAGGCTGCTTCCCGCGCCGGCCCTAAGCGGGTCGTATATCATAATACTAGACTTCCAGAAGAGAGTTTCTCGGAAGCCAGCAACGGCCCGCCGCTCTCGCCATCGATATCGGCGATTCAAGATGCGATTGCGGGCAGGCCACGTCAGACAGAGACAGAAGCAGGTTACACTGGAGGCGAAACACCACGGATAAACGGATATGCATTTGTTGATGAAGATGAGCCCGAAGCCGAACCTACCACATCCCGGAACGCTACTGAGTCCGAGCTCAATGATCTCCATATCCTAGGTAAAAGCGACGCAACTCCGAATCCATTCGAGATCAAACAGAACCGTCGCCGGGAAGATCTTCACCACCGCATGGTCGATCGTGTTGCTCGCACAAAGCGGGCCGAAAAGGCCACGCAGACCACCAAAACCCCTATCACAGCTACGCCTCGGTTCGCGAGTAGTCCAAGGCTGGACTTCGGTCTCCGCACTCCTGTTTCAGCCACGCCTGGCTCTGGTGGGACAAACAAAGCGCTGACGCCGGCGGCGCAGAAGCTCCTGTCCAGAATGGGAAGTACGCCCAGGCGGGAGATGTCATCTTCGCTGAGGGATATGTGGACACCAGCGTCGAGGAAGCAGAAATGAACCCTCCCTCCGTCTTTTGTTTATCTATTTTGTTCTTGCTGTTCTACTTAGCGAGGGGTTGTATTTTTGGAACTACGGGGCCCCTTACCACGAATAGGGCGTACAGGAGTAGCGAAGGACTGGTTTGCTGATTTTGAATCGCGTTACAGAACTATTGATTATTATGATACCACAGCAGACGACCTTATGCTAAAAGGCCAATTTTATACTATTTCTTAGATCATACACTATATTCTAGATCATACGTGGACTGGGCCCAACATTTGGCTAAACGTCAACATTATGACCGTAGGATCCTTCAGGGCGAAGGGTTGGGTTTCTATGTGATTTGATTAATATCGCTAAACATCAAAGCTGTCAATAAGGGCGAGTGAGGACGACGGCTCATAAAATTGTGGTGAAGTGACAACATCATAAACATAGGATGGGTATATAATATGAGAATAAAAACACCAAAGGCAGGGCTTCCATGAATATGTATATTGTCGTGTGGCCTAAAAGGGCCACAACACGGTTCCAACAATCGAAAATGCCATCATAGTAGACCACAAAGAATATGGTACCTGAAATCTCAGTCCGGTGCTGACCCGATACGAATACTTTGCCCTATCGCCATCTGGACATGAAAACTCTAAGGCCATGGGGCATTGTCGCACTAGGTCATGGCATAACGTCAAGTTAGGAAGTTTCTCACTGTAGGGACCGGGCTTGATAGTATCATCAATGAATCCAATCCGAGAGCGTTTTATAAGACGCGTGTCGAGCAACTCGGTGATGCGTGTGCCATTGGGGAACGGTTGTCCTATGTTGCGGATCAAGAAGCCGTTGTTTGGTTCAAGGTTCAAAGCGTTATAATCGTCACACTCGGGGATAGTTACGGCGCAGAGCCATGTTTTATAGGCATTCGCACAACCGGAGCAGTTGACAGCCATGGAAAAATTGGTTTCACTGCTTGTGTTGCACTGAATCTGCTGAAGAGAGTAGGTGAAGTTTTTATACAGATTTTCTGCGTTGTCGTCATAGCTTATCCCAGTTTCCGATAAGCTCATTGATGGGTTATAAGGGACTGCTTGGGCAGTGTTGGAGCAAAAGCCTAATTTGTGAATAATTTCGCAATTGCCATCTTTGCTCATTAGAAATTACCCGGGTGTGGCTAAGTATGAGAGTGAGTACTTACTCGCTTTTGTCTTGAACGGTTCGGCCTTCCAGACCGTCCCGCCTCCGCCGACAATCCCATTCCCAGACTTAGTGGTGTTACTCGTCGCTAGGACGCCCATGTAATTCGAGCTACGATTGAGGCCAGTGATGGAGAATTGCTCCCTATTTTTGGTGGAGCTTGTTTCGACATTGGCTATCTTGCCAGCTCGCTCAAGGGCACAGTAGGATTGTGACAGACCAGACAAATCCGATTTGTCCGCGTTGATTATGAACAGGGTGTAATTGGCTGTGTCGACCTTTGCAATTTCTTCGGTAAAATAGAGCAAGGCAGTTGTCGAGCCCGTATCGGAATGAAGCGCAACCTGGTCATTAAATTTGTGGAAGAAGTTATCTGTGGACACTGCCACTTGATAGGAATAGGATCCAATAAAATCTGAAGACTTCGGCGCATGTATATCAATGTAGACATCGGACTTTGCGAGCAGAGTCGTGCTCATATGCCCTTCCGCGAAAGTTTGAAGTTTCCGCTGTTCATTGTCCTTTTCCGAAACATAGACCTCCAGGGGCTTCGGGGCCTGCCCAATATCAGATATCGACTCTTTAGGAATGGGTTGCCTGCATATAGTGACAGATATGTAGACTTTTGTATTTTGGCTCTGATCATTGCGCGCATCGTTGGGGCTGTTGCTCGCCGCAGAGTTCACCGAAAAGAACCATCGCTGACTCGCGCCTACGCTAATCTCGTGCGCCTCGAATTTATTGTTCTCGAGAGGTTCCACTGTTGCGTCTTTCGGAGCCCGGCTGATGAGGTCCAATCTCGATGTTTCGCCCATCTCATCTTCCCCCTGATCTATGAGCAGGCCGTTGAACGAGCCAAGGGCATACGGAAATCCAGCAGGTGTATCATCTTTGGCAATTAAACCGCCAGGTCCTTTCTGCGTAGTAAGATGTGGGGGCCCAGCGACAGTAGCCAGCGCGGGGGCAATGACGGCGATAAGCAGGGCGAGTAAGATATTGAGACTCTCCGTAGCACCAGAACGACACTGTCGGTGAACGGCTTTTCGTGGCGGGGGAGAACTGGATGGTCCGATCCATCCTCGGGCCATCGCGGCCACCCGTGTCATCTAAGTATCATGTAAACACTAGAAAATTGGAGCAAGCCCCTCTGACGGCGGAGGTGCCGACTTGTGAGGGCGGAGATGGATGGGATTGAGTTCGAGTCATGCGCAGGATGTACAAATTAAGTTGGCTTAACTCAGTTGTATCAAATCAAGATATGCAGCGGCGTCATGAATGATCAGTGTTCGATGGAGGAAAGGCCTCAACAAGGCGGACAAATCCCTAAAAAGATGAAGTCCATGCGATAGTTTTCTGCCTGGCGCGGGATGCATCTGCCACATTTGTTGATACGTCCGCACCGCCACATCTCGGCACTGACCAAAAATAGCGTTTATACTAGTACTGAAAATACGGTCCACATACAATGTTAAGTCAAAGAACGTTGAAACGAAAACATGGATTGTTTTTAAAATGTTCGAACAATACAACTCATAACCCAACTTCCTAAATATGAACACGAGGACCGAATGTATATACCAGGTAGCGTCGACCAAAGCGTATTTTGTCGAACAACTTGTTTTACACAAGCTTATAGAACCGAGCAGCCAGGCCACTGATGACAACAACTGCAGCAAGGACCCCAACAATGCCAAAGAACCATCCGTATCCCGGGACGTCTTGTCCGGGTACATGGACATTCATTCCAAACAAACCGCAGATGAGGTTCATTGGAACTAGTATAGTTGCAATAAGCGTCACCTTGCTCAAGACTTTGTTCGCGTGGTTCCCCAGGACCAGGTTTGTCACGTTCAACTGAGCTAGATAATTAGTATGAGATCGGCTCAGCATCTTCTCAAAATGGGCCAGATTAGACATCATGGTCACAACGTGATCTTGAATATCACCCAAGTAAAGGCCAATATCACCACGAGGTGTCACTGAATATTGCTCGTTGCAACGCTTCGAGAACCCGCGAATAACATCAGCTTTACCGCCCAGGAGTCGCATCAGGCTCATGACTTTCTTCCGTAAATTGCCAATGCGGGGTAAAAATGATTCGAAGTCATCCATGCGCGCAATAAACACAAGGTCTTCAATTGCTTCGGTTTCAACTTCGATTTCCCGAATCGCGGGGCCAAAGCTATCTACTATGTCATCGCTTCAAAGAAGTCAGCGTGAAATGTTCATGTTGGTGAGGGAATCAATGCTGAATCTTACATCATAGCATAGCAGATCCAATCGCTGCTGAGCGACACGTAGTCACGGAGTTTTCCAATTCTTCTTCGGACGTTGGCAGCGTGGGGGTTCTCCGTAAAAGAGAAAGATAAAACGCCATCGCGGAAGACAACCATATAGAAGTTTACTGGCTCCATGAATCGTTCACTGTCCTTCTCGAGTTGGTAAAATGTCCGGAAACAGACAAAGTAGTACTGTTTAAAAAGCTCGACCTTTTCGCGCGATTCCTGTGTCAGAATATCTTCTGTCGTCAAAGGGTGAATGGAGAACGCCCTTGACAGCGCGCTCACTTCAGCTTCAGTTGGGTTCAAAACATCGAGCCACCAAACACCGCCGTCTGGCCCGAGTTGGAAGAGATCTCTGAAAGTGTCCCCAGGAAGGACCAGATCCCCCAACTCCGCCGCGTGTACGGTACTCTGCGACTCAGAAGAAAAGAAACCAAAGCGCGTTGGTTCGTTTGCATTTTTCAATTTGTCCAGCAGACCCTTCTCGTTTGCGTTGTCAAAAATTTCTTCATTGAACTTGGGCGGCATCGAATCCTCGAGGGATAGTTCCCCACTCGAGGAGCGTTTCTCATCAGCTTCACTCGCAGTTCCGGCGCCTGGACGAAGGTCTTCAAAAACCCGCGAGTATCTTCCTTGTGAGCTCAAGCTATGTTTCCGTCGGCTGATTGAAGGCTTCGCCTTCCGGTTCAACGCTACGAATTCCTCCAGTTCCTCGTAGTCAATCACTGGAATCCTTCCGGGTTCTTCAAATGGAGGAACGCATGTATCCTCCGTAACATCCAGCTGAATGTCGCCTGGCTGGGGTCGAATAACGCTAGCATTGCTGAAAGTCGGTCGTCTGGTACCACCAGAGACTGTACGCTGAAGAATAGCCTCGAGATCTGGGGCTCCGTGGCTTTCTAGGGTGTTTGCGCGCTCTCGGCGACGAGGGTCTGCGAATGCATCGACTGAATTGGGAGGCGAGGATGACCTGGCTGAAACCGAACTTTTTCGCGACCTATTTCCAATATCTTGGTGCGTTCGACTGTACGTCCGAGCATGCCGGGCATTTCCAGCGGGATCGACAGAAAAGCGGCGCCCAATAGCATTTAAATCATTCGCAGATCGATCATCATCCATTATTGCTTGTTCGAAGTCCCGTGAAAACGGCCCTGAATCTCTATAGGCATTTTGAGCTTGGAGAAGGTCGGGTCGTTGTGGTATCTCGGTTATTGCTTGCGGAACAGTGTTTTGACGGCTCAGGGCCATTTCGGCAGTCGCTTCGATGCGTGGCTGGTTTTCCAAATGAAATCGATGATCATCCAGCTCAGGCACCGGGGTGCTGAACCTAGTCAGATCCATGTACTTCTCGGACTTGCCAGACTCGGACATTTTCGAATGAGTTGTCGAGCAACGGGAAAATTGAGAAGTAAAGAAGATGTTGTCTTTGCAGTATAACCACGGTCAATACCTTCGCCAGTATTTGTGCGTACGTATCCAATAACGCGAGGAATAAGAGTTGGTGAGATAATCCCGGGATAGTTGCTCCTCCATCCATTAGCCAGACCCCTCGCAAGGGCCTGGCATTACCGACACGCGTGCGTTTTCCAGATTCTAGGTGTTCAAGGAAGCCGAGTTAGGGAGGTCTGGTGTCTCCCCCGCAGAAGACCCTGAACTTGGGGCCCAGGAGAGGGTGCACGAAAGAGGACTGAGAGTAGCGAAGCCCCGCCAACTTGACTGAGTAAGGCGAAAAGGAGCGCTGGCACTCCGTAGTTGCGAAGGGGAGAGGTCTCGTCAGAAGATCTCCTCTGAAGCAAATTCTGCGATCAGTTCACCGCAGAGAATTCCGTTTGACGTAACTGGGAAATGGTTCAATGGGATCGAACAGGCAGTAAGTAAAAGTCGAGAAGTTCAGTAATGCAAATTTCAGTGCTGACTAGAGTGTCTGTCCCTATAACGGATGCGGTGATAAGGGGTGGAACTTCAAGCCCGAGTATCAAAGCAGAAGAAAACTTCGAAATACAGGGTTGTATGATGCAGGATTCAGCGTTAGTATGAAGTGCAAACGACAAAGAAATTTGCCACAGCCCACACTCCTGGAACAACTGTACTCCAAAGTTGTTTCGGAAAAACCAAGAAGTAAAGGAGACCACCGACACAGAGGGTACGAGGTCTGGATATATAGAGTAGGAGGAAAACGTGGAGTGAAGAGCAAAGGAAAAATGCCAAAAAAGAGGGGCCGGGGCGAACAGAGATTTCCGCATTGAGGGAAAAGAGAAGTCTGGAGCTCGTGTTAGAGGCTCCGAGGCCGCCGAGGAGTGCCCACCACTGGGCACTGCCTGTCGCACCACATCAGCTCACAATAACGAAGAAGGCCTGATTTTACTTTCCAGCCGCCTGACGGGCGAATGTAATCTAAAATAAATTCGACACCTATTATTATCTTCGCTGAAGCTCCCCTTTATCCACTGCCGGACTGGTGGAAACAAAGTCGGGCATTATTGGCAAGAGGATCCGACGATTCAAGAAATCAAGAGACATACATTTTACGTTTTGGTAATCGGTACCACTGCGGACCACCATGGAGAGTTCCGCACGGATACCAGTGAACGAAGCTTTGGTCCGGAGCAAATGCACCAGTGTCCTGCTGTCCAGGCCACGATGTGAATTACTCGCACTCTGATTGGGGAAGACGAAAGAAGGTCAGACGTCAGGCAGTTGATGGGTCAACTTGGATCTTTCTTTCAGCAAGCAACAAGATCTGCTTCTGATGCCGAAACTTGATCCTTCCGCTTGGCTTTGCAGCTTGTGAGTTGTGACTTGAGCGTCCGTGACTTGAAAGTTGCGACCTCAATTCCGCCACGTTTTTGCAATTTGCATTGGACGTCCCCGAAATCGGCCTGGATCCAAATTTTTTTTCAACTATTTTTCGGTGTGCCAAGCCCTGGTACAGTCATAGCTCATCATTGAATATCAGCCCAAGCTTAGGCGAAACAATCTCTCCAGTGTGACTGAAGTACAACCGAGAAGGCTGTTTACTACTACAGGCGCATACTGCCAATCTAGAGAGCCATTGGTTCAACAATTGGCACACCCTCTTGTGTTTTACTCTCCCTAGTTGCACTCACTTCTGGCTCTGGCCCTGACTGGTTCTCCCGCAATGTCTTCAAAATCCTTCGTCATTCGGACTCCCTGCTCATCCGCAAATATCGGCCCTGGGTTTGATGTCATCGGTCTAGCCCTGTCCCTCTACCTTGAGCTACGAGTTACTATCGATACTGCTAAGACGACCTCGCAAAGACCTCTCAACTGTGTCATCACATATGACGACCAGAGCAACAGTACCGAAAAGATCAGTCTGGACCCAGAGGTCAACTTGATCACACGTGTAGCTTTATACGTACTCAGATGCCATGATCAGAGATCATTCCCCGTTGAGACCTGTGTTCACATCGTAAATCCCATCCCGCTGGGTCGGGGTCTTGGGTCGTCGGGAACCGCGGTGGTTGCGGGTGTCATGCTGGGGAATGAAGTAGGTCAACTTGGTCTGAGCAAGGATCGATTGCTTGATTATTGCTTAATGATTGGTAAGTCATTTTCCGGGTGTAGTTCAACATGCTGCTGCAGTGCGCTAACTCACGGGCAGAACGACATCCAGATAATGTTGCTGCTTCTTTATTTGGAGGCTTTGTTGGGACTTACCTCAATGATCTCAAGCCTGAAGATGTAGCACGCAAGGAGATCCCTCTCAGCGAGGTACTGCCTGCTCCAGCTGGTGGAATTGACACTGGTCGACAACCACCTGAGCCGCCTCTCGGAATCGGTCATTATAGAAAGTTCCAATGGGCCAAAGAAATCAAAGCAATTGCCATTATTCCCGACTTTGTGGTACCCACTGCCAATGCCCGAAATGTTTTACCTACTACTTATTCACGCGCTGATGTGGTATGTTTGTCCCAATTGTCTTATCACCAAAAGCTCGTCTAACTTTGCAGGTCTTCAACTTACAACGTGCTGCTTTACTACCAGCAGCCTTGGGGTCGTCCCCACCTGATCCAGACATGATCTATCTAGCTATGCAGGACAGAGTTCACCAACCCTACCGCCAGACACTTATCCCTGGCCTCACAGAGATCCTCCAATCAATGACGCCGGCCACACAGCCTGGCCTTCTTGGAATTTGCCTATCTGGAGCCGGTCCCACCATTCTTGCCTTGGCCACCGATAGATTCGCCGAGATCGCGGAACTCATCATCTCTCGTTTCGGCTCTCAAAACATCTCTTGCCAGTGGAAACTCCTCGAACCAGCTCAGGATGGCGCAATAGTGGATCACTGAACATATATACATTATGTGTCTTATTGCACTACCATAGAATCTGCTGGGAAATAATACATGGTAGGAGGTCAGACTGGTCCGAGGCAGGATGCTCAAGTTATTGGCTTGTAGACTTGCCATTTGTTTCAAAAAGAATTAACGAATAGATAGGTATGGGTTCAATCACATCGATATTACCTAAGGTTTCGTACCAGCCTTTTCCTATAATACAAGAGCACTGTATTAACAGCTCCAAAGAAACATAATAATAATAATGTAAGTAATAATTAATAAATAGCAAGTTACGCAAGCCAGGCGTTGGCCGTTTGACCGCCGGGATACTACCGTAGCCAGTGAGAATTAGTCCTCCCCAAGAAGAGTTAACTCTTTTTGTTGTAAAAGCTACGAAAGTTCGTAAATAGAAGTATAAAATAAATGAATAAAAAAGTCAATTGAAATGATCTTTTTATCTCTCAATATTCAGGTGTTGTGTTACTTTCTAGTAACCATGTTCATTGTTCACAGGTTCAGGTGTTCCAGTTATTGATAGGTAAAGGCGGTAAACATCTCCGCCAGTTGATAAGGCGGCAGCTTCTTATCTAAAGTGAGTCTGGACAAGTATCCATAGTTAAGGACTCAATTGATGTGATCCACACCACACTCAACCCTTCCAACGCAGCAGTTCGTCCATTATATCGCATACAAGCTCTTCATAATGGACAATATTCTATCACCTATTCAAGATGCCCTTGAGGGTCAAATAGTAAGTTCTGGCCTCCGCCTATTGCCGAACTTCCTTAACCATCATGCCAATCTATCAATGCTAACCTGTCTATTCCTACCCGAATTAGGATTTCCACGGACAACATATTACGGAGATCTTTTCTACGGCGCTCTTGATTGTATCAGGAGTGAGTTAAATGTCTTTCTTTTTGCTCTTCGGTGCTACGTGCCTTACTGATATCGATGGATGTTCCAAGGCGGTCGCTTCCTTGGTCGGATACATCTTCCAAGATATTCACCTGTCGCTCTGGGCCGGGTTAGCTGGTACACTCCTAACTGCGCTCATTGTTATCCCTCCGTGGCCCATTTATAACAAACACCCTGAAAAGTGGCTAGTTCCATTTGCTGGAAGAGCAGGCGTTACGGTAGATGGGGTCAAAGTGGCGTGACATGTGTCATGGGTCTTTACTTTAGATATGAAATGGATTGGCGTCGCATTTTTTGACTTCTACACGTTTAATGCTTCCTTAGCTGAAAAAGTAATGGTGATTGAAACGAAACTAAAAAAGCCATGACCGTAAACGCCCACCTAAAAACATTAGCTGCACAGCAGCTTGCCTCATCTCCCGTTGACACATCTAAGCATTTACCGGCCGTATTTCTGGAATTCCCAATCCTTGTTGTCAAGGGGGCACACTTGACGAGTCTTTAGCCAGCGGGAGATGCAGTGGAAGTGGAATGCATGCTAGGTATTTTGTTAGTATTGTTCAAATCAAAATCAGTATGTAGGGAGTACACACATTGCAAATCCCCCAGGCTACTGTGCACTCCTCTGTTGTAGATGAACCTTGGTTTGCTTGACACTCAATGCCTATACCAAGAATATTAGCACCACACTCGAAAAATTGAATGGAGAAACCGTGGGAGAAGTATACATAGATCCATAATGTGGTTACGACAAATGGCACAGTTGTCGACGACAATATCCCACGCCCATAAAGCAACAGCATTCCACTATTAATAATTTCACTTTAGCAACATCGCCATCTCCAAAGTCCAGATTCATAGGGGGTGTGTGGCTGTACCTTCTTTACTTCGAATTTCTTCTTGCCATCACTGGCTCCTTCGGTCTTGGAACCAGCCTTCATCTTGGAGGATGAGGCCTCTTTCATTTCGACGTCGGCCATTCTCTGAGTGTATACTCGTGGTATCGAAGGACTTGGTTCGGAGAAAGGGGAGGAGGGGCAGAGCGCGCCCTGGCGGATTACGTAGTTCGAAGTAGGCTTTATCAAACGTTGCTGGTGGTTCAACAATAAAAGCTATCAATACACGTTAGTCAAGTTTTTGGGGGAATGTGAATTCCAATAGGAAAAATTACGGCTTTATACCTGACGAAATCCAGGTGATGTTATGGAAAGTGAAATAGACAACCTATTGGAAAGCTCGGCTCTTGAAAGACCGGACTCTGAGTCTCAAAAGGGCTCCGGCCTAGGTACCTGCTGGTTTAGGTTTGTATTGTTTGCACTGCCAACTCTGACTCGTGAGTCGTGACATTGAAGCCAGGAGCTAGGGTGGCGTGGGGCGGTCAGGCGCCTTAGTCATGGCCCGATCCCCGCCCGATTCATCAACCCAGCCTCAAGTCATCACCCAAGGCTTCACTTCGATTCTCTTCCTGATGTTATTTCGAACCATCCGTTTCCAATGTCGCCAATCACACAATAATGTCTCAATACCTTCTTTCCCTACTTTTTTTCTTTTCCGTTTACCTATATTAGACGATATCGTCTCTACGGGCTCCGATTTACTACCTTCTCCGTCCGTCCTCGATCGTTTTAATAGACTGAGCCGCTTCTTCGATCGAATGAGCCATCATCGTCACTACCGTTAGCTGAGGGCGGCATCTCTTCGTAGTAATTCAGCGTTGAATCATTCCTCGGTACCGGCTATCGAGAAGTTATTTCTTATCCGTTGCCGCCTTCTTTGTTTTTCCACTTCTGCTATTCCTATTGTTATCACTTGTCGCGGAAACTCTTTTATCGCCGCGTCATACCTGAAATAAGGCTGTTTATTTATCAAGCCAACCCGTCGCAATGCCGACTCAAACCCCCACTCCTTTGACGCCGAAAGGCCCTCGAAACAATCGTCGCAATCAGAAGAAAACCACAACGCCTTCAGCTCAAAATGCATCAACACTCGCAACGCCTCCCTCATCGCCCCCTCGGACCGTGAGTCCCAGGGATCCCACGACTGATTCTTCAGGCACCATCACCCTGTCCAAGAAGAAGGGAAATCGATCCGCAAGGAAGCCGCGCGATACCTCCAGAACATCACCAGTCAACAAATCAAGCCATCGCCACACCCCCTCACATCCCAACAATAACATTACAACGCCGCATTTGAAGGACACACATTATGCGGGCCCAACCTTCCATGCATCACCCGCGCCTTCAGCTCTACCTATCCCAAGCTTTTTCTCCAAGTCGTTCCCTGATTCTGATCTAGTGCCCACCCTGGAACATGATAGCGACAGTTTCGATGTTGATAAAGATCTCGAGAATACGCCCTCCAAGCCCAAATCACGCCCGCTTATTCCACAGGAGGAACGAGAGTCGACACCGCTCGATTTTCTTTTTAAGGCTGCGGTTGAAGCTCGAAGATACCAGCCTGAGCAAAGCCCCGAATCTAGTCCTAGAGGCCAGTCACCACAAACCGATTCCAAGGCAATCCAAAATCGGACGTTCACCAATGACACCAACGGAATGTTTCCATTGGAAATAGGAGGCCCTGATCTACATAATGCGCAAATTGGGCCTTCTTTTGCACCGTCCTACAAGGATCGCATGAACGCTCTACGATCAGCTAGCTCTCCATCTCCAACATCGCAGAGTCTTAATGAGGACGAGCAGAAGGCTAAAACAGAAGCGTTGAAGAGTTTGTTGCTCAACCCCCGTCCTCAACGACCGTCGTCTACCTCTCACTCGAACCAAGATCCAGCCAATCACAGACATCAGCGGCCGGGCCTCAGTACGATGGTACCGCATTTTGCGACACCCTTAAGGGCCAGTTCGGGCCCACCTATGATGAACACTCATGGGGATGCGTTGGGCAATAAACTGCCTCATTCTGTCTTTGGACCACGCCCGGTTTCGCAGAATGCGAATCTAAGTTCACCACAGAATCGCCAGCTACGAGATCCTAGTTTTGGGCCCGGGATCCTTGCTTCCAACCCCGGAAATGCACCAAGCACACCAAGACAAGCATACGGCTCACCATCCCAAGTTTGTCCTCCTCGGATGTTTTCGGCTCAGCAGCAAGATTCTTCAACTTACTACCCCCAAAATTATTCGAAGTCGCCAGTTCCTCAGTATCAGTCTGCCAGTGCAAATTCACCCGTTGTTGACACGAAAAAGATAGAGGATGATCTACGACGGGTACTGAAACTCGATGCCAACCCGAGTATTCAGTCGAGCAGCATCCAGAGTTCACTCGCATAATGATATTGTTTCTGATACAACACGGGTGATAATCTCTTTACACAGCACTTCCACGATATTAATGGCATCATTATGATTGCAATAAGCAATCGTCCTGTCCCTCACCCGCTTGGGGATATATCCAACAATTTCGACAATTTTCCTTCATCTGGATTATTCAGAATTCGCTCTTACCAGGTCTCGATGATCGTTTTTTCTTCCTTGTTACTTGATTCAGCAGCTAGATTCGTCGGTGTCTCCATGGCAAGGTTTCGGTGTTTTGGTATGCTTCATATTACTAGCGGCTGGTTTTGTGGTTGGCAAGGTTGATTAATTTGTCAGTGGGGATTGCATGTATATCCCCTATTCCCTGGTTGCATCAAGCCTGGAGTCTGGTCATGTTTTGAACGAGGTCATTTAAAAGGCATACTTCTGTGTGAGGATTAGCAAGGAATCACCTTTCCTATACTTCTGTGGTTATGCGTGAAGCCCTATGTCTATATCCTCTCGCCTCCATTTTTACGTTTTCGCTCTCAGTTTTCCTCAGGCACCACTTTCATTTTACGTGTTACTTTTCTGTTACGTATGCTTCGTTGTGCACTTGCTCTTCGCTGCCCTGTAACCGTGGCGCGGTGTTACAATGTTGCCGTTTACTTATTTTTCTTTTTATTCTTGTTTTCTCATATTTCCTACTTGGCTCAAGAACCCACAGCTGAATTGGCCAAACTTCAGTCTCAGTCTTTCCCCACGACCCCTATGTCAAATTTTGTCACGCTCATTATCACAATGCATTCTTTACTCTGTGCGTTATAATGCACAAAGGGTCCTTCCCGAAATCGAAACAATGATGTAAGCCTGGACAAATAGCCAAAGTGCACCAAGATTGGGTCAGTGTTTGGGTTCATGCCGCAATCGGGTGTCTAGTGCGCCAGGAATGTGAATGTTTGTTTTCATCTCAAGGTGTTCGGTGACTCCGATTGCAATATTGCAGAAGTAGCGACACGGGACAAATTCCGGCCCCTGGACCGTGTTTTGATTATCTAAAAATGAACAAATTCTATGACAGAAATAGTAACCAGGAGTCAATGATATCGGAGTCTGGATCAGAGGAGTTGCGACGAGCGGCACGGAGGCAAAAGATTGAGGGGAGATCCAGTGGTCGGGCTCCTTCCCAGGGGTTCAGCAAAGGGAACTGCGAAAGCAAATTGAACTTCTTCTTATTATTGCAAGATTAAGGATTTAAGGGTAAAAAATAATAATAACAGGCCCAGTCCACACACTACTCCGGAGCCTAGCCCCAGGAGACCTGAAGAGAAGCCGAAGAAGAGGCATTGATCATCGTTGCTTGTCCGCTTTCCTCTTCCCAAGTTCCCACCTCTTCCTTTCCCTGCACTCAGAGGGACGCCGACGACATCATTCCGTCGCATCCCATTCCAGGCTCTTTTTTTATCTTCTTTCCCTCTCCCTATTCCTCTCCGATTTCGACTTGGATTTTATTTCTCCTCATTCACTCCTCTTGCTACCAAAGATCACATTTCCGTTTCAATACGCTCTTTTTTTGCTCTTTTCTCCCTTGTATCGCGTTTCCTGGAACTCCGTCAAACCCTGCGATCCTCCCTTTCCTCGCTCTTTTGGCCGCCTGTTCCGTTCGCTCGGCCGGCCATATTCCTCCTTGCATGCCCATTAGCCAATGTCGCTGGCGCTCTGCATAAAAGCCTGGAAGAAATCCTTCTGTGTTTACTCTCTCCTGCCACCGTGCTCTGCTGTTGATCTACCAACATGTCAAACCCGTGAGTATTTCTTGCAGACTCGGTGTATATTCCCTTTCCACTCGGCACTTTTCTAATGACTTGCCCTGCGGTGACAGCTTCGGCTCAGCATGGCGCTCCTTTTGGCATACAATGACTTCCTACGACCGCCACGCCTCCCACGACTCCCCCTATCGAACAGGTAGGCATGTGCCTCTCAGCCAAAGCCGCCATGAGCCTCTCACATCCATCGCAACAAGCGCTATCGAATCCCGACCGGATCTCACTAGCCCTTACGAGGACGAACAGCCAAATGGCGTCAGCTCACCGAATCGACCCTATTCTCCAGGAATGCGATCGATGTCTTCTCACACTCGACGGTCCGGAGACCACGGGACGGATGGTGCGGAAATCCAGATGCAAAGCTTCCACGACGGGGCACCCCCTCCCCCTCCTGTATCCCATTCGTGGAAAAAGATAGAGCGCTGGCTGGAAAACCATTACGAGGAACTCTACGATAATCTTTGCGAGGGTTGCACCCAAAACGATATCAACGAGCTGGAACACGAACTAGACTGCAGCCTTCCTTTGGAAGTTCGAGAATCTCTGATGAACCACGATGGCCAGGAACGTCCTGGTTTGCCGACTGGCATTATCTTCGGCTGCATGCTCCTTGACTGCGAGGAAATCGTCCAGGAATGGAAGAATTGGAGGACAGTCAACGAGGAGTTTCTCGCCTCCCCAACAATGGTCAATACTCCGATCCCGAAGGCCACAGCCAGCTCATCTTCTGCCACACCCCCCCCTCAGGCGTCAAACCCAATGTGGCGACAGGACCTGCTCGAGCGACAAGACTCACAACCTCCAGGCGCGGTTCAGAAAGCTTACGCTCATCCCGCTTGGATCCCACTCGCTCGTGATTGGGGTGGCAATTGTATCGCAATCGACTTAGCCCCTGGACCCGCGGGGAAATGGGGTCAAGTCATCATATTCGGCCGGGATTACGATTGCAAATACGTTATTGCTCGATCTTGGGCCACATTCCTTGCCGTTTTCTCGGATGATATCTGCAGCGGCAAGGCTGTCGTGGAGGAGGACTCGAACGAATTGAAGCTCCTGGAATTCAAGGCTCAGAATGTGGAACCGCCATACTTAGAGATCATGCGTTGGAGGGCAGATCAAAAATATGGCCGGAAAGCACCTCGCCGCAAGGTACCCAACGGCCTGGGCGTCAACACCAACACCAGGTCTGGGAAGGAGTCACCTTATGGGAGCCCGGGTCCTAGTGAAGAGCGCGGGAGGTCGCCACACCGTTTCCCAAATCGCGGTTCTACCCAAAGTCCAAAGACACAATTTGGCATTTCGAGTCCTCTTGCCCGTGTCACGGAGGAGGCTTCGAGCCCAGTCCATGGGTCTGCTGAAAGCGAAACGGCCGATGATACTATCAAACCTATAAAAGAATCCCACAGCGAGGATCTTCTGGAAGTTGCGACTCCGCAGGCCTCCGGAAAGGAGAACGAAGGTTTTGGTGAGCAACAACCTGCGAGTAAGGCGGATCCCGAGAAGTTGCAGAGACGTGAATCAAACCAGGGAACCTCTACAGCCAGCATGGATAATGAGGTCCTTGGCGAGATGAAGAACGTCGCCATCTAAGCCGCGGTCATATGGTCTGCTCTCTTTCTTTTTTGGTCTGCATATCATGAACGGCTTCCTTTCACTGTTTTCGCGGGGCTTTTATCTTGCTTTTCTACCTCTTCAAGTGTATCCGGCGCAACCGCTGAAATGATGGATTCAATGAAGAATTTTCTCTTTTTTCGATAACATTGTATAAATTTCCACCATTATCCTGTTTTTCAGTGATCTCGCCCGCAGCGCTCGCGGTTTTCTACCTTGCTTGACACTGTCCGTTCTACATTACATGTAACTTTACCTCTACGATCATGCAAGTACTAGGTACTAGCCCTTTAAGTCTTTCCAAGGTTTTGTTTATTGATCTTTCTTTTCTCCTGATACCGTACAATATTTTCCAAATTACTTTTGCGGAACGCTTTTATCGTTCTAGCGATTGCTCAGCGCCGTATTATCTCAGAAGATGCCGTTATGCAAAGTTGGTTATTTTGCTGGGTATAAGCAACAGGTACTGATAATCCAGTAGCAGTCTGTGATCATGAAACAAGCTGCTTGGAGATTGGGTAGACGCTTTCGTCTCGGGGTCAGCGAGCACGCAATCGATCGTATGAAGAAAGTGTAAGCCGGCTTCAGACTTAAGCAGATAACAAGCCTTACGGTCATCTTTGGCTGCCTTGACTCTGTGCGGTATTCGCTGTGCAACTAGACGCGCTGCTCGTCTCAGTCCCAGTCGTCGTCATCATCATCCTTGATGGCTCGTGTATTTCCAGTTCGGATACTCCGCCCCCGTTTTCCAGAATCGTCTTCCTCGCCATCACTGTTCTCTGATCCTTCATCATCTCCAGCATTGAACCTTGTGTGTGACAATATCCCTTTCGCCAACAACCTTTTCTCTAGAGTTGCCGTACTAAACCCTTCCAACCCATCACTGCCGCCCGACCCCAGCCCCTCAAACCCAAGCACCCTTTCCACTGCCACCCCGTCCATGAACCCAATCACACAGGGAAGGACCCTTATCTTCAGCTTCTCCACGACAAACGGCGTTTCACGCACGTCGACTCTTGCGAATCGCGTGTCTTGATGCCGTGCCGCGAGCGCCCGAATGTGCTCATCCATGGTCGCACAGCGCGCAAAGTCCGGATGTGCAAAGTGAATTACGCATCGCTGTGCCTGGGTGGTGAAATCTAGGAGGGATTGGTCGCTGTTTAGGGTTGGGTAAAGAGAGTCTTCGATGACGGTGGTTCTTTGGTTGTTGGATTTTTGCGACGTCGCGAACTCGGCATTGAGTTGTTCGATGCGGTGGGCACGGTAGGTGGTGTCGTCCTCTTCTTCCAAGGCTTTGAAAACGGCGTCATCGTCGGAGAGATCGAGTTCGTCTATGTCTCGTTGGGGCTGTTGGGGGGCGGTATCATGGGGCATTGCGAAGTTGTGATATTTCCCTTCTGCGTTGATTTGGTGTTATGAGTATTATGAGTATTGGGCTATCGGCCTGCAGGATGTTATTTTCACGACAAGGAGTGGGGTGAAATATGGTAGTGGGGTGGCGGAAGTATAATATTTAAAGAGATGATCAATATATATATAAATAATCTGTGCGAAAACACCGCCGATCCAGGAGATCAGTCCATGACAAGACCAGATGGCACCTGGAGCACCAATACGGTCTGGTCCGCGCACGACTCCTACAGCTAAATCCACTGCAATTGCAGAGTTGCATTTACCACCACGTAGACTGGGAAAGCGAACACAGAACCAGGCACTTGCGCACCGTTTCCGGAGGTGGCGCCAAACTCGATGCAGATGTATTGTCACGTTATCTAATTTCTTACTGCCAGGAACTTTTTTGTCCTCCCTCACACACTTTTCACGCGGCACCCTTCTACAACTTCCGTCTTCTTTGCCCAAATTCGATCTCTTTAGTCGCCTTTGTCACTCCCTTTATTCCGGACCACTCCGATAGTCTTAATCCCGCGCCCGTTGCCACGCCACCGGTTTTCGATCGCTTGATTGCGGGATTCCCCTTTGTTGCCGTCTCAATCCCAGACGCCTTACCGACGTTCCAGTGCTTTGGCTTCCAACATGGCGGACAGCAGAAAACCCGATGAGTACGCGATTGAGATGGAGAAGTTGGACCAAAATAAAAACTTTCAGGCGCCGCTTTCGCCGCCTCAGTCGCGGAGTCCCTCGTCGAATTCAGTCGCCAACAATGCTGCCCTCTCCGTTCTCGCGTACTGCGGCTCATCTATTTTGATGACCGTCATGAATAAATACGTCCTCTCTGCAGATTTCAATTTGAACTTTTTCCTGCTGTGTGTGCAGGTATGCTTGGATTATTCCAAAGTGTCGGGGTTGCCATATGCTGACCATTCGCTGGGTGTAGTCTCTCGTGTGCATTACTGCCATCCAAACATGCAAATACTGTGGCCTTATCACATATCGTGACTTTAATCTAGATGAGGCTCGAAAGTGTACGTACTTTGAGAACCCGCTGGTGTTTCTGACGAAGCTGACGGTTCTTTTATACAGGGTTTCCCATAACTCTCCTACTTATCGGTATGATTTACACCGGATCTAAGGCATTGCAGTTCCTCTCGATCCCGGTATACACCATTTTCAAAAACTTGACAATCATCTTAATCGCGTACGGAGAGGTCTTGTGGTTCGGTGGCTCGGTCACAAACCTAACTCTATTCTCCTTCGGACTTATGGTTTTCAGCTCCGTCATCGCTGCCTGGGCCGACATCAAGCACGCAGTTGAAAGTAATGGCGATGCGACATCAAAAGTTTCCACCTTGAATGCCGGATATATTTGGATGTTAATTAACTGTCTTTGCACGTCGTCTTATGTCCTGGGCATGCGCAAGAGGATCAAGCTGACCAACTTCAAGGATTTCGATAGTGAGTGCCTCTACGGTGATTTTTAGGTCTTATCACTCTAACCTGTCTCCTACCCAGCCATGTTCTACAACAACCTCCTTTCGATTCCTGTTCTCATCGTTTGCTCCGGTTTTCTGGAAGATTGGTCACCTGCGAATGTCACCCAGAATTTCCCCCCTGCTGATCGCAACGGCATTATGTTTGCCATGATCCTGTCCGGGTTGTCTACGGTGTTCATTTCGTACACATCTGCTTGGTGTGTTCGTGTCACTTCATCTACCACCTATTCAATGGTTGGCGCCCTCAACAAGCTTCCAATTGCTATCTCTGGACTGGTATTCTTCGACGCCCCAGTTACTTTCCCTAGCGTGTCCGCCATTTTAGTTGGGTTTGTTAGTGGTATTGTGTACGCCGTTGCGAAGATCAAGCAAAACGCCAAGCCGAAGGTCGGAATTTTGCCAACCTCCAACCCAGTGAGCGCCAGCAGCCAGAGCATGAGGGATTCGTTGCGCTCGTGAATCACGTCTCCTTAACGCAGAGAAATAGTCGCCCACGATCCAGTTTTCACCATGGGATATGCGACCACGTTTCATGCTTGCGGAAGTTATATTGCAGACATGGCTTATTTGCGATTGCTTCCGTGTCAGTAGGTGTTGGTGGCAGTGTACTCGATTTTGCTCATGGATAGAACCCCGACTTGGCTGCTGCATTTTGCGTTCTATATTCCTTGAGCTCACCTGATGCCCCCTATAATGCCCCTGTTCTCGCAGTGGACACAGCACCCTTTGCCATCACAGGTACCTTTTAGTGATGCTGAGATTTGCTATCGCGTTCATGCTCTTGCATTACAGGAGTCGGCAGGCATGGAGTTTGTCAGTCGCAAAACAAAACCGATGTCCGCTGCCTGGTAATGAATGTTGTATATATTGTTATTTATATTATTTAATTAGGGTATAGAAAGCGTTTTATTTTCTATTTTTACTTACTTTTTATATTCATTGCTATTCTTATTTTTATTTGGGAAGCAATACACTGTGGAGGACCCGTTAAAACGTTCCAGCCTTAAATACTCCGTCGAGTCTCGGCCCGCCGCTGGTGAGAAAGACCTGACGAAGCTTCCAACTCTTAAAAAGTTAACAAAGAATACCCAACGTTTTCACTCACGTTTCCCAGACTTACATTGTTGGTATTTTATGTTAAGTTCAATTAACACGGAATACCGCTGTTTAGCCTCGACGTTGGAAAAAGAAGAACAAAAAAAAATCAAGTACGAAAAAGGCCCATGACGAAACCAAAAAGAGCTCGAGTCCAGCAGCAACACCAGCATGCCCGCTCCAACCCCAATACGAGCCATGGAACAGGCAAGAAGCATCGCAAAATGAGCTCATTTGCGAAGCTCTCCACAAAGAGCAGCCACGGAAATAGCAATAGTGGAAATAAGGAAAACAAGGGACCGGCTGGAAAGAATGAGAAACATCAGCAAAAGCAACACAAACGACCGATTGTACCGTTTCGGAGGACAGATCGGATACTGTTAGTTGGGGAGGGTGGGTTATTCCTTTTTACCCTTCATTTTTCGTTATTGTTCGCTCGGCATGGCGTGCGTATGTCGCTGTCTTATGTATTATCTATGCGGAGATTGCGAGCCTACCTGTTGGAAAGATATCGAGATTATATAAATCGATATATGTATATATACTCACTGATGCACGCCCACGGCTTTCTGACAACCTACTCACTCGTGCGCTGCTTTGTCGATTTTGATTCTTCCATGGCTGATCCCATATGCATCCATGCCCAAACAGGGAATACGCCCTGATGACACGAACACTGACATTCTGAAACCAAAACAGGGGACTTTTCTTTCGCCCATTCTCTAGCGACGTACCACCGATGCAGACACCTATTGGCAACATGTTACGACTCGGAAAAGACACTTTACACTAAATACCCTCAAGCCGAGAAGAATATCGCCGATATCCTTGACAACTTGTCGAAGCCCAAGGATGGCGAAACCCAAGGCCCGAAGGTGCTATTTTCCGTAGACGCGAAAAAGCTCGGCTCCGGACTGGGAGGAGGGAAGAATGTCCGAATTGGATATCCCAGGAAAGAACGGAAAACATCTGCTTGGAAGAAAGAAAAGAGTGCAAATTCCAGAAGGGAAAATGAGGGGAAGGATAAGGCTGGGCCCTGGGATGTGATATGCTTTAATTTCCCGCATGTAGGCGGACTCTCGACGGATGTGAACCGCCAGGTTAGGGCGAATCAGGAGCTTCTTGTTGCGTTCTTCAAGGCGTGTATACCCCTTTTGGCGGAGAGATTCGAGGAGATTGACGACGACGACGAGGAGCATACGTGGGGCTCTGATACAGATGAAAATGGATCTGGTGATGACCCGAGTGAAAAACGCGATGACGATGACGGTACTGTCAAGGCGAAAGACGAGCGGAGGACCGAGCCCGGTCAGATTCTGGTAACGATTTTCGAGGGAGAACCTTACACGCTATGGAATATTAAGGATCTAGCACGACATGCAGGGTTGCGGGTTGTGACGAGTTTTAAGTTCCCGTGGTCGTGTTATCGTGGATATTCTCACGCACGAACGCTGGGGGAAGTTGAAGGGAAGGATGGTGGAAGAGGAGGGTGGCGAGGTGAAGATAGGGAAGCTAGGACGTACGTGTTTGAGCTCAAGAAAGACGACCACGTTGCGCCCGGGGCTACTGGAAAAAGAAAGAAGAGATCAGCAGAAACAGATGATTCCGAGAGTGATTAGTATTTGCAAACTATATGTACAACATTCAAGATAACACCCGCTATGTCCGGCCCGAATGTCCGTATAATGGCATAGTATAAAGGCATAATGAGTTAAAAAAAAAACGAAGTTTGTACACCACGCATGTCGTTACATGATGTACACTTTCTTCATATCACTCTCGTCGTATATCTGACCAGTTATAGGATCTTTGACTTTGCCTGCCTCGATGGAGCTGAGCTTCTTGCTCATATCTAGCAACCGGTGAAGACCGTATACTCTGCCATTTGGCAAGACAATCGGATCATTCTCGACGGAACTTTTCGTGTGATGGGCGTATGGTAGATTCCGGGCAAGCTCATTCAGCTCTGTCGAGCATATAGGGCACACGGAGGTAGTGGTCGAATGAGGGTTAGAACTCGAAGAGGTGTATGCTGAATGGCACGAGGGCGTTTTCAGGGCGGAAAGACCGGCTGATAAAGCGATATGTATCAATGGCCGAGAAGGCAAAGAAAGGAGTTCATGATGTGTGCGAATGAACAAGTCAGAAAGATATATCCATCGTTCAGAGGCATACATCGACTAGGCCATGTTAGATCAATCCGTTCTCGAAGACAAAATCAAAATACCTTGTAGGGTTCGGCTTTTGTGCCTGGAGGGAAAGCAAGCAAGCCAGCAGCCCGATGAATCTCGGCTGACTGAGTCTCGTCATATGGGGCGAGGTACTTTCTGGCATGCGCCATTGCATCTACAAACTTTGTTCTATCCCTTGTTCTGATCATTTCAATGTATTGCTGCAACCGTAACTCAAACTCCAGGTTATACTGCGCCCACCATATTAGACTTCGCATAATGGAATATCAAGAGCGCTAGAGATACTTACCTGGCTTTTTTTCAAAGCCGCCTTGTTCTCATTACACCACTGCAAAGCGTCCTTGGTTTCTCTATGGCGCAGACTTTCGGCGATCCGCTGGCACTGTACAAAGACATTGAGATCTACAAGCTCCTCGATATCCTTCTCTCGGGCAAGTTGTTGAGCACTTTCTGTATACCCTGATCGAAGCATATGGTCGATTACGAGCCTGTCTAACCGCACTCTCGACCACTGATCGTATTTGACGTCAGTCAAGCTGGGAATGTGGTAGAGTTGATCAAGATGTTGTATACGTTTCCTCGACTGGAGATGGACCTTCTTCTCTTCTTGGTGCAGATTCTCCGTCTTTCGCTTCAGGCTCTGCATGCGGGATATCATAGCGTCAAGTGTGGCAAGGGTTTGGTCATGCGTCTGGTCGTTGGACATTGCAGCTTTCGCCGCGTCTTTGAGTGAGGGAAGGACATATTCCTTTTCCCGTTCAACGACTCGCTGAATAGACTTGAGATTTCTTCGCGCGAGTTCATGGGGCAATCGGAGGAGTGGTTGGTCCTTTCAGGGAAATACCGTGTTAGTATCCAAGTGATGTACACGAAGCGGGGCTGGGGATGTGGTGTGATACTAGTAGGAGGTGATTCTCCGCATTGAGCTTGGTGGACGTGAGCTCTGCGGCCATGGTAAAGATCGAAGCTCCGTGATCTCTGGGAAACGGGCGAGGTTGTAAATGGGTGTATATATATAAAGATCTGGTAGGTAGTGTTGGATTGCTGCAGCGAGTCGATAATGGGTCGGCGTTGGGAAGAAAGTATGCCGTTGGTCGGTCGGTCGGCGCGGATAGGTCACAACACCCGAGCCAGCTTCAAGTAAAGTCGAACTGCTTCGTACACTTCGCTCATCTTCGCCCTTTACATCGAGTTCAACTCGAATTTTACATTCAATTGTGGCGTATTTGTCTTAAAACAGAATCTGGTACATGTTTTATAACTAGCTGCGCGATTTATGGACAATGACATGTGTAGAAACCAGACAAATTAAAACTCATTCCCTTTTCATCCCAAGACTCCAATAAAAGAAAGAAATATGATACAGGAACCCTGCCCGAGAATCGCACCGTCGGAAGCGAATATTTATTCGCCACGACGAGGGTCAGAATTTGGCAAGCGAATTCCTGGAACGACTTAATCACTCTCGTCGCTGTCGTCCTTCTCCTGCTTGGACTTTCTTCGCTCCTTCTTTTCCTTCTTCTCCTTCTTCTTGCGCTTACGCTCAGCGCGCTCTTCAGCGGTCTCGCCTTCATGTCGCTTGCGCTTTTTCTTCTCATCGTCCTCCTTTGAGTCATCAATCTCCATCTTAGAATCGTTTTGCTCAGGCGAGGATTCTTCCTTGGGAGCCGCTTCAGCAGCGGGTTGTGCAGAGCCTTCTTCTTCTAGCGCGCTATAATCCTTGTATTCGGACTTCCACTTGGCCGGCGTGGCTTCATTCATTCGTCCGTATTTCTGGGATTAAGGTTAGTATAGCTGGATTTCATGCCTGCAGAATTAAATTTACTTACGTCGAGTTTTCCAGACGACTTAAGCTTCTTCTTTTCTAACGCAACGGGACCCAACCCCCACCTGCGAGGGTAAAGGTCGCGTTCCATTATACAACGCTTAACCTTGGCAACGACACCGTGGTCGCAGGTAGAAAGCTCCACGGTTGACATCTGAGCAATGCCGATTGCGATAGCCTCACCTTTGGTGGTCATAAGCACAACCTCTTCACCGAGCTCGATATTGGACTCTGTAATTGAGTTTAGCAACCTGAACTCACTGTACCAGCGCTTAAATCGAATAGCTTACCAAAACGCAGGAGACCAGGAATCATGAGTTTGGCACCGTAGCAGACAGCGTTCACTGCGCTGTCCTTCACAACGATACGCTTGTAAGTTGTGAGAAGAGACTCCAAGGGCTTGATGACTTTGCGCAGGTAGGTTTCATCCCGCTGGTTGTCGTATAGCCACTGCGCGTCCAAAACATCATGCAGGGTGACCATGCCCTTGTTTTCATCCATAGCTCCACTTCGCACACGCCTCAGTTCTTGCATGTGTGCACCAACACCAAGGAGAAGTCCAAGATGAACACAGAGGGTACGGATATAAGTACCAGCTTCACAGCTGACCCAGAAAACACCAAGGTGTCTATCATTATCGAACTCGTAGAGCTTGCTCTCATGAATTGTCCTGATACGAAGCTGGCGCTTGACTGCAGAAATCAATGGTGGGCGCTGGAAGAGAGCACCAGTAAGAGTTTCGAGAGCGCGCTTGAATTGAGCCTCTCCACCAGGAATTTTGTCGTGGAGGCGGATAACACAAACATACTCTTTTCCGGCACCTTGTTGGGATTTAACCAAACGAGTAGCACGATCAATGCAAACAATCAAGCAACCGGTGACCTTAGGATCAAGTGTACCGCTGTGCCCAGTCTTTTCCGCCCTATTTCAAGAAGGATATTTTAGCACATTTGTGTTTAGAATGATTCCTCAAGACAAGATTTACCTCAGTATTCTCTTCATCCAAGCAACAACTTCATGACTGGACGGGTTTGAGGGCTTATCGAGGTTGATAACACCGGAGTTTATGTACGACTTCAGATCTCGCTTGAGAGGGGAGGAACCGGCGGGAATGGGTGTGAAATGTCCAGTCCTGACCATGACTAAAGAGTGAGATCAGTAACGGCTACTCCTGGCAAATGGAACGAGAATCCACGTAAAAGAGTTATAGTGACTGAAGAAGAGGATTAACAAGACATACGCTTTTCATAATTTTTTAGCAGCAGCGGCCAGTCTTCCGTGCTAATGTTGGAGGTTGAAGCCTCCGGCTTGATTGTGTAGTCCACCGCTTCCATGGCCATTGCGACTGCTATTAATAACAGGCTGGCTCACTGTAGGTAAGGAAGACTGCTGAATGTTGGTGTTGAGGAAAAGTACGAGAAATGCACTCCCTGGGCCCAAGATTTTGTTCTGTTCCGAGTGAAGAAGATCCAGAAAAATTTCAAGTGCGACAAGAGCTCCAGTGACCAATCGGGTTAGCGAATATAATGCTGCTGGTCACGTGTGATCCACCTAGCTCAAGAGAAAATTGGGAATTGTTAATGAATTATTCATATATTTATGAAATTTAGAATACATGTTATTTTCTGGCAGGGAAAAAAAAAAAAAAAAACATTCATACAGGTTTCAAGATCAAGAACTTATACTATATTGTAAATTCACTTATTTTGCAAAGTTTGCTAATGGTCTATGACCGGTACCTAGGTACACGCTCTAATTTCCACCGAGTCTGCGTCCTGAGCCTCTGCTATCCCAGGCAGTTCGAACAGACGACGCCCAACCCCGGGGAGCATTCTCTCCTTCGTTCGGTGGCCGGTAGGCTTGACCGTACACGCGTTCCCGGCCTCCTCGCAACGACCCAGTAAACCATCTTTGAATGAATGCTGGTGTGACAATATAGTTTTTACCTCCACCAAAAGTTGGATATATGCGGGTCACAAAGTCATACAAGTGAGCAGCCACTATTCCTGTGAACTCAATTGACGCGGAGTACCACCCCTTCATAACGAAAGTTAGGGCAAGCCTCGCCCATGGCAGGAATAAGGTGGGTATCTCGACTACGAAGAACATGGTTCTAGTACCCTTGTTATCCTGAGAGTATGTGTAGGCGAATGCCAGGATCAAGGCTGAGCGGAATTAGCATCAGATAAGATATAAATCTCGTAACAAACTCACCCTGCGTGAATACCCCGGCTCCCAAGTAAAATCCTGCGGTAAGCTTCACGCTGTTAGCATTGGCCGGGGTAATCTGGCGTGGCTGCAATTGAGTGGGAAGGCAGAGATGTTACAAGTCATGTACATGACTATGTAGGAGAGCACTGTCTAGAGTAGTGTAGGGCACCAAAACCACCTGCGTAAACTGGTTTATTACGCAGGCTATCTCACTGGTAGTCCCACCTTACCCACACGTACATGGCCCTGTAAGGATCAAAGAAGTAGGTACCATATGCAATGCAGGGGTGATCTTCCTCGGTTCCAGGAACCGCTTCAGCTAGAATGTGGCTGGGCGGGCAGATATGCGAGGTTTGATATAACGTATGAAGCAGAGTGCAAGAAGTAGAGTGTATAACAGGGATAATGAATGATAATTTACCTGGTAGATACATTCTACCAGGATACCTTGGACTTACCATAATGACAGACGCAATGAAAAACACGTAGACGAAAAAGCTTCCTGGATTGCTAAATCGAGGCGAGCCAAATTCAAGTCTGCTGGAATATGTGTACACTACGGTACATTAGCGCAAACAACAAGAAAACCTCATATTGACCGGCATACTGAAATAGAGGTCAAACACAAAATTCAGCTTTGGGTCGGTCAAGAGATACGGAGTGCATAATCTCCATATCTCGGGACGAAATTTGAAGAGAAGTTGAGGGATAAAGGGGACAAAATAATAGCTGAGGGATTGACTGTGAACTAAGGCCGACTCTATAAATGTGAGTGCAGTAATTGTCCTGGTTGAACCATAAGTTAGAAAAGAAACGACCTCTTGATGGGGATGATGCATACCTGGCGACGGGAGGAAGAGCCCGAAAGTCATCCATTGCTGCTAGGATAAGTAACAAATTCAAATAACGATCTATTTATCAAATTGAACGTCCGGATCCGTGATATTAGCCTCGTTCTTGACACCACATTCTGTGTCCAGATACCACAACGTTGTTGTTTGTGGGTCAACAAATGGCCAAAGCCGATGGCTGAGAAGAAAGGGAGAAAAAAAAAAAGATCGACCTCGACATTTAAGCGACTGTCTGGCCTTTTTGGTAGATTATTATTCCGTTCCGCTAGAGCCTTGCCGACCCACAGTACATAAGAGTGAAATATGGTCTTCTCGTTTGTCTAGAGGTAAACAGTATCTGCACTGCTATTTTAATTTCATTGAGATAATAATCGAGACGGCTGTTCTACCGCTATGTCACATGATGCATAAAACGTAGACTATGTGTGTGATACTGTAGTAATTGGCAATAGAAAGTTTGCTTTTGTATGTCGTATGATTAGTGGGTGTCTTGAGTATCTTTAAGGTGTCTACTAAAAGCTAGTACTAAGGTGTACACTTTTTCCATAGCTTGCTAGTGATATGAAGCGTCGGGTGCAACGCCGCCAACGTGAGCAATGCCTCGGACGGCCGCACCTCCGTCTTTTGCCTCGATCCAGACGTCCCAGGTATTATCTCTGATTGGTTTTGGCTTGCCACAGATAGCCAACTCTTCTTCCATATAGAGCGGTGCCAGATTTTTGTAATCAATGTTGCTGATGGTCAGGCCCGTCCCATGTAGGTGGCGGCGGAGGGCCGTAAGAAGAAGAGTCAACGTCAAAGGACCATGCACAAGCAGGTTTCGATAGCCTTCGACGTCTCGTGTGTAGACCTTATCCAGATGAATTAAATGTGCATTGAAGGTTAGGGCAGAGAATCGGAAAAGTAGCGCCCTAGTAGGCTTGATCTGATAGCGAAACTTCGGGTTTGTGGGAGCTTTTGTGGCGTCAGAGCGGGTTAGCTGCTTCACTCTCTAGCATTGGTTGAGCTCTACACACATTTAATTGTTTTGGGGACCTGAGAGAAGTTCGCCTTATCCTGGTCTAATTGGTCGGCAGTTTTATCGCGCATGAACACCAGAGTCCTGTCCTCGACGACTGACGCGTGCTCTCCCATATCCTTGCTATCACTCCTCCATATTCGTTTCCTTATGTCATTTTCAGTCTCATCTTCTCCCACGGTGTTTATTCGCCTCTCTATATTGACAAATATTTTCTCTTCTCCCTTTTGGCCTTTGACAATAACATCGCGGATTCCCTCAATACATACTGCGCGGTGGCCGCTTAGCATTAACTTATTTGTAGCTGCAAATTGAACCCCACCGCCGACCCATAGTCGCCTATTGAAAGGCGCACCAGGAGAATGTAGGGTATCAGTGCCGTCGGGTAAGAGCTGGGATGGTGTGACTTGTGGAGGGAAGTAGACTAGGTGGTGGGCTGGTGGTAAAGGTGAGGGCCGAATGATAGTTGGAAGATTGGTTTGTGTTTGAGAGAATTGGTCTAATTTGGGAAAGAGGCCTGTTAATGTTAAATCCAAGAGGTGAGAGGGCTGAGGATGGAGATAATCAAAGAATAGAGGAAGTTGGCGGGATGTCAAATCTTGGTATAAACGTTCCGGTAACGAGGAGGTATACCCTCGTCTCGCAAAAAAATTGCCTCGTCGATTTGTTACGCCTAGAGGCCTTGATATCGTTGCCATTTTCATGGCGGTAGTTTCATGGCAGTAGTTGTACAATCTCGAAAGGCCCATATAACTAACATTATTCCACGGGTCTGCGGCGGAAGTTTGACTTGTTTGTCTAACAATACCGGTACCCCAGGCTAGAGCATCCCACAAATGATCTGCAGGTTGGGTTAAGACAGAAATAATGCGCGAACTCCAAAGCCTCATTGCATCGGGCCTCAGCCAAAGCAGGGAGCCATTCATTATCACTAAAATCGAAAGCGAGACCCGTTCATGACTCCATGGCTCCTCCCAAAGTAACGTTCTTAGGGCCCGCGGCATCGTTTTCACACCAGGTCAGGCACAACCAATCCGCAATTGAAGCCCTTCGGCGTCGTTAATTAAGGATACCAGGCCGCCGTTGAGACATTTGGGAACTCCGTTGAGCTTATACCTTGTCTATCGTTTGCGGATGCTATCGCTGCCGTTCAGAATGGAGGGGCGGACTATGCTATTGTTCCTTTCGAAAACTCAACGAACGGATCAGTTGTTCAAACACTAGATCTCCTCGTGGATCGCAATGACGATTACAGCGACGTGAAAGTGTGCAGCGAATATTATCTTACAGTACATCACTGTCTTTTGGCTCGAAAGGGCCTCTTTCCTCCAGGGCAACGTGACTACAGTTGCATCACTAAGCTTTACACACATCCGCAGGCATGGGGTCAATGCGAGAAATTCTTAGGAGAACATTTCAGAGGTGTGGAAAGGCAAGATGTATCGTCGACATCAAGGGCTGGCGAGACTGTGTTGAATACAAGAACCGAGGTCAACGCCGCCATAGCCAGTGGCTTTGCGGGGCAGCATTATGGCCTGGATGTTTTGGAGGAAGAAATTGAGGACATAACCAATAACACTACGCGTTTCTTAGTGCTGAAGAATGTGAAGTCAAAACATTTGACTCACTATCATCCTGAATCTGCCGGACAGTCGATTGTCCAGAAACAGACGTTGACTGTCCCAAAAACGGAAAAAACGTTGATTTCATTCATGGTTCCCCAGGACACCCTTGGGACACTGGCGGATGCATTGCTGATCTTCAAAGACTATGGGATGAATCTTACCAGCATAAGTACGCGACCAAGTCGATTACAAGCCTGGAAATATGTGTTCCTGGTAGAAAGTGAGACCGATCAGAACAAGGAAGTTGTACCAGGAATCATGAATCGTCTGACGATGGTCACTGAGAATTGCAAGCACCTGGGAACATGGGCGAATCGGCTTGTGACTACCTGACAATAGAATTAGCATTGGTTGATATATCAGAATTTATTTATACGTAATGGTACTCTCATCTCCTTCTCCCTAACAACTGCCCTAGAAAGCTAGACACCTTTTACACTTATGTTATGGAGGACCATAAAAAAAATGTCTATTTGTAAAAAATGGTTTTTCTTTAGAGTAAAATAATATGACGCAAGTTCAACATAAACGAGAGCAACTCTGGCTCCAGAGGGTTGCCAGAACAAAACAATTTAACTGCTAGTTCAAAACGCATAAGCGCAACAATTCGCGGTGTGAATGGTTGTAGATTTATGCGTGACGAATCCACCATCCTTTTGCGAATTACACCTAGTCGTTGGCCTGGAATGTGTAGGCAACACCGGTGACCATGTTACGGAGGTTGGATGGCCCTAGAACGTGTTAAAAAAGCAAAACATCAGGTTGCTGAAGATATGAAGCATACCTCTGAGCAGCTGCACAAAGCTTTGTCCAGGTCGCATCACGGTATCCACCGCGAAAGCTACGGTTTCGCCTTCCGAGCCGCGTTTATAATGCATCGGGCGAGCCGTCAAAAGATCCGTCTTGGGAACTTCTGGCCTTTCATCCTCGCTCCCTGCGAGGCCGCTGAACCGTCAATCTGGAAAGGTTATTGTTAGCACAAAATCGACAAAAAATGGGACTAATTGCGCTTACCGTCGTAGAACTCATCCTCGTCATCATAATCAGCGAGTTGTTCGAAATTAACCTTGTACCGGAGAATCGCTCCGATACCACCAAAGCCCTTAACAAACTGATTTCCTTCGCTAGACTTGTCCGAAACAAACTCCAACGTGGCTCCAAAGTCCTTGTATCCTTCGGCCAGCCACTCAAGGAAGGAACCTTGGTCCACAACTTCCATTTCTGCGCCAGTTTCTTTGTCAAGGAAAAACTCCTTATTCTCCTCCTGAGCCTTGGTGGTATGAACGGTCACCTCGGAGCCCTCGGAGTTCTTAAGAACCCATCTAGTGATCTCCAAGTTTTCGTACACGATCAGGGTTTCGCACGCGCCTAGTTCTAGGGCCTTGAGGGTATCCTCGACACCGTAGCAGACTTTCCCTGTGTCTTGACTGATTTCTTCGAAGTATTTTCCGATAAGCTTCTTTTCCTGAACAAACTTCACATTGCTTAGAGTCTCAGATGAGAGCTCGATCGCCTGGTTGAAACCATTCTCTCCCCCGTATGATACATCAACGACTTTGATAACCTTCGCCTGAAGTCGCTGGTCAAACATATCGGACTGGTTTAAGTCGTTTTTGAAATCGGCAGAACCGGCGAGGATGAGACCGGCAACGTTAATTTTGTCGTTGGTGATGTAATTCTGCACAGCCAACTCGGCAATCTTTCGGACATAATTATGACGCTTCTCCTCTCGAAGACGCGCGAAACGCAGGGCAGACTGACCACCACGGCCGTGTTTCTTAGGTAGGTCAACGCTCAACTTTTGGAGGATTTCTCTTGTATTGCCACTCAAGGTACCGAAGAGTGCACCGTTACCATCCATAATAATGAAACCAAATTTCTGGTCAGACTCAAGCAGTTCGCTCAGGGCCTCTGTATGAAACTTGTTGTCACAGAGGTAAAGAGACGTGTTGATTGGTTTAAAGGGCTCGAAATCGATGTTAATTTTTCGTTCTTTTCCTTCAGAAGTAATGATTTCACCACAGTACACAACTAGGCCGTTCGGGGGAACTTTGTTATAGAGTTTCAAGCGTTGCTGGGTAGACGTAATGGCGGAGAGCACAGAGAGACGGTTTACACGAGATTTGATGTTGGAAGCAGTTCCCTATGCACGAATATTAGATGCTATCCATGTCCGCTATTGGGGTCGAGGATAAAACTGACAAACTCTTCAGCCAACATCTTTGCTGCTCGGGATACCTGGTCTTTAGGAGCTAAAGTGCCGGTGTTAGTGACTCACCAAATACCGGTTATTATAAAACGAGATACGTACGGATGATGAGAGAAATCATTGACGTTCCATTTCCTCGGGCAGCCTCAAGCCGCTTGATGAGCTTCTTGATCTTCCATATCTCGATATTCTTCTCCGCCTCATTCGCCTGCTGGACCGCGCTCATTTTGGAGGAGGGCAACGGTGCTGTATGGCCCTAGTTTGAATCTTGTAGATTGGCCACCTGGTTCTTGACCCAAAGTTAGTGCCATGACTTGAGAGAAAGAGGGCTTCCATGAGCAGACTAATTGAGGAGAAGGGGTTTGCCACGGTATACTAAGTCAAGAACAGGCCACCTTAAACTGGAAATAAAAATAGGGATAAACGACGTGACATACCTTGAGGCTGGGAGATTTGCCGTCCAAGTCCAGCGGGGTGTTTAACAAAATTCGTCAGGCACAGTGGGGTGGCAGCCGCATTGTAATTTATGAGGGCACCTATGACGGATGATGTAAGCTCGCTAGGAATCAGGTTAGTTAGTTAGCTAACTTAGTTTAATGAGGCAGAACTCCATGTCCCTGATTATCTAATAATGTACATTGCCACTACAGAGGTTTGGCTCACTCATCTCTGCTTGCGTGTGTGGTTACGGCAATTACCAGAAACATCTAGCGGTCATCAAAATGGATGAAAATACTCTGATGAGGATGGTACAGACAGGCTTGGGAAGCGCCATTCCAATAATATGACCCATCAAGTGGCCAATTTGCTACGCCCCGGGTGGCAGGGCCGCTCCTCTAACTGGTAGCCTTCGACTGGAATAATATTATTCCGACCAGTCAAGACATCATATAAGAGGAATACTCGCCAGATAAGTAACATATTGTTAAAGAAGAAAGAATAATAATCCCCCCGGTATTAATTCTTAGTTGGTCGCTGATGGTTGTTTTTGATGAAGAGTTCCACTAAACAGGTATAAAACCCGTGACCCTTCGCTTCTTTTACAATTATTTATTCTTGATAACTCGGTAGAAAGGGGTGGTGAAGCTATAAAGAAGGAATATATGAATGAAAAAGCTCATCCAATTTCGCAACCCTTCAGGCGATGGCGGCCGGTGACAATTTCGTTCTAGGGTTTAGTAATACACTAAACTTAATGTAGATTATATTTCTGAAAGGGAATAGTTCCCTGTGATAATTTCCTAATAGTACCCTATGAGGCTGTGACCCCCAGTCGACCCGACCCGTTTTCAGGCTTCCCGATTAGTCGAGAGTTTAACCACTAAGGTTTGGAAATACAATTGGCTTCAAGGCCAGAAGTCCTTAATATCTTTAGAATTACCTGACCGCCGAAACACGAGAGGTTCCAAAACCGCAGGTACTCCTAGACGTTGGAATCGTTAATATTGAGTCTAATGTTCATGTGACAAGCTTCCACTGTCAGCGGTGTTAACACACCCAGCCTGATCATAAACCAACCTGATTTGAAAGCTTACGCCGCTTTGTACCGTGCGCAATAAATTCGCGTGAACATAAGGCTTGCTTCGCTTCAACTTCACGCGTTTTGATAACACTAAGCGTTCAATATGATTGTCACTGATAAGGAAATATTCAACCCGTCTGTCCCAGATCTACCCTCTAAAGACCAAGTTGTTAAACTGTGCCGCCAGAAAGGTCTTGGTTGTAATCATTCACATACACTACGGCCAATGAAAAGAGCTTCTTTGTCAAGTATAACAATGCTAAAATGGCCGAAGCCCATGCTCACCTGTTCTTTTACTCCCATATAAGCGCAAATCCCCAATCGGCCATCCGCATCCCGGAATTTTACCATGCGTGGCTCCCAGATAATAGCGCAAGCGCGTATCTTGTGATGGAGTACATCAATGTCCATCGCTTTGCGTCCGACGAAGAGCGAGCGAAGGCGCTGGCCGAGCTAATCGCCGTGAAGCCACCGCCAGGAGTCTTTGGAAGCTTTGGGCCACCGGGCGGATATATCAGACATATGTTTTGAAAAGATCGAGAGGCAGCGAAATTATATACTTCGGTGCAACAGCTGCAGGATTCCATTAATTGTCTAGGTTTTCTGCATTCCACGCGGTGATTTACGATGCGAAGAAGCATTTTAATATTGGTCCGGTGGAGTGCATATTGCCTATAGAAGGATGTATGTCTATCGCTAATTACAACTCCATAGCTTCTTCAAACTCTCAGCTCTGGGAGTGGTCAGGATTATGACACGGTTGATTTCAGCGACGAGCCATTATTATGCTATTACGGCGATATTTACCAAGAGAACTTCCCTGTGGACGAGTCTGGGAAGAGTCTGGGAATCTCTGGGTAATCGATTTTGATATCACGGGTGTGCTCCCAGCGAGCTTTGCCAGCTGGCCTTTGGACACGAAGTATAAGCACCCTTTGCCCATTCCCATTCGGAGGACTATCCCACTCGGCACCTCGAGGAACCTGGAGCCTATGTTTCGAGTTTATAGTTTTAACCAGATATCTATCGGGTAAGCCAGTATATTTGTATTCCTACGGAAGGCATATGCTCACCCTTTTTGTTCTCAGCGAGATCTAGGTTGATGGAAGAGCGGTTTAGGATAGGTGTCTGCTGACAACCAGGATACTAATCAGAATAAATTTTCTTTCTTTTACAATGTCGCAGTAAAATTCCACATCTACATCGTCTATATGTCGCGTCTTATGTCAACCTGGGGGCTGCTAACAGATATCATTATCATTCCAGATCCCGTTCGATCAGCCCATGGCTTGCAGATGATGTTGATGCTCTACATATAAGGCATAATCACTGGCCTCCCTACACTGAGTAGTACTTCCAGTAGGATTGTCGAGCCCTGGGTCTTCTAACATTAAGCAGTCGAATAGGTAGCATTTGCTTGGGTGGGTAGTGAGTCAATTGACTACTACCTCGAGTGAGGTTTGCGCCTCTGCCATCAATGTTGTTAGCGTACCTGCTGGTATTTAAACCCCCCTCTTATTATCTTTCCCTCTTCCTCAGCCGCAACCGTCTTCCCACGCTGCATGCCAGATTTTCGTTGCCCGTGACCATCATGCACACCAGGTCGTCCAGAAGGGTTATGGGACTTGGTCCAGAAACGCCCCCAAAGCCGCCCACTCCTCCCGCTCCTGCCCAAAGTGACGTTATTTACAACGGTGAACGTGTACCTCGCTGCTAAACAAGAGTATTCAAAGCTGCTTCGTCGAAATCTTGGATTATGGCGAAGTCAACTTGCTAGAGGGGGACAACCCGAATACGAGCAGAAGATCAAAAACCATGTTGCTATCCGACTAATATTTAGGAAAACAATCATTTCTGGCACGCCTGACGCCGCAGTGGGGACAACCGGTGTCAGAATTTCCTTGGACCCCGTGGCCTCGGCCACAGGAGCTGGTCCAACAGAAAAAGGGGGAGAGTTCAGTTTCGAGTGAAGACCATTGCTTATGGAATGCTTCCCTCTCGGCTGTGCAGGTCTTCAACCTCCAGCTCGGTACCGGCAAGCTTACTTTGCGTCAGTTCGTAAAACCTCCAATAAACCGGCAAATGACGAACTTCTTCTTTGTATTCGATGGACGTGGGTTTATGGGTTGTCGGGATTGGGCGTGAGCACATCAAGTTTTCTTTGCTGTCTATATGTCCATGACGTTTGATAACAGATAATACTTACTAGGACTCAATACATCCGTGTGCTCGAGCTTAGCAATACCGTAAACCCAATACTGCCAAACAATGAGACAATCTACAGTGCCCTATGCCACAGATACCTGGAGAACAATGATCGGGTACATAAACCCGTCGAGAGAGGTCGTTTTAGTACCTACCAGCGGCAATCGATTCTAGATATCATTTATGCCTAGTAGGTGGCGACAGCAGTGCACAGCTACGAGAATTCTGGGCATACTCTCTTGCACATCTAGTATGTCCATTCCCTTTATCCCTGGCTGGATGATGTTCGGAATCGTGATTCGAGACGAAGTTACAGCAAGCATTTTGACAATGAGAGGAATACCCAGAGTTCTTGCACGTGTGCATTATGGTTTCTATCACTATAATTTTCATCACTAAAGTACCCCTTAAGTGAGACTGGCCTGCTTTCGTTGATTCTACTAGTATCCTGGACTCAATATCGCTAACAAAACGCAGCTGCTGGCCACTTGTTGCTACCTTCGAAGTTCTCCGCGGCTTCGAGCCGTGCGTTGGGCTAAGTACCAACCGTGGGAGTCAAGAAATGTTGTTTCGCCAGATATCGAAGGCGTTGATTCGAATACTGGTCGTGGCTGTCATTTTGTTGATGGCAATCTGTTTCCCGTCCTTTAATAGGATAATGGTGTTGGTGGGTTCCGCATTGTGGTTCACCGTATGCAATACTCTGCCCCTTCCGTTCTATCTGAGAAATTAGGGAAGGGGATCGATCCGAAAGAGGGGATTTTGGATTGCTCTCTTCTGATCGCGTCTTCAGTTCTAGCAATAATCGGGGCCGTTTGGGCGTTCCTGCCGCAGGAGATGATTCTTTCGAAATAAGCTGTATCACCGTGGACAACAAAATGCATGTTCACTTTCAGTTATTCCCATCTTTCACCACGATTGCGAAGTTATTTCTTGTTTTTCCTGGGTTCAAAATTTCTTTTTTGAACTGTTTGGGCTCGTAGCTTCGACTAAACTCCCAAAGCTGGTATATTAATTTTGACGTTTGCTTGTGATTTGCCAAAGAGAACCCCATACTTGTCAGGATGTCTTGTAGTCTTTGTTGTGTGAGATACCGGGAGTTTATCACACAAGGTGCAGGGAGTACCAAGAACAAACTAGGTACGATAGATATAGAGGAGCCAGACAGTGGTGCTCTTGTTAAGAAAGCTACACAACGTTTCAACATTTCTCCTCGACCAACTGGATCTGGGACATAATTCAACACCAGAGAAAGGCTAATAATATGAAACCGATTGTCGTCACTATGCGGAAGCGGCCGTTCCATAAAATCCTGCTTCAAGATCCCAGGTTCCTGGGAGTTCAAGTCAATTCTCGTGACATCAAGATGTCCATTCTGAGAACAAGCATTCCTGGTGCTGAGTGCACCGACCTCGAGGACTCGAAGCTTGGAAGAAGTATTCTTCAAGACGTCCAAGCGAATATTTATCCAATCAACAAGGATTTTGCTAGAGTCGCCCCCCCGGTCAAGCGATTGACCGAGTTTGCTTGCAATCTGATAGCTTTCTAAGCCGCCATTTGATTCTATCTGGGCGTCGATTTTGTCAACTAAATCGTTGTTGCCAACTTTTAGTGCCTGGGTCCGCTGTTTGAGAAGCTTGTGATGGGAACGTATGAGAGTCCGTGTTGCTTTTGCTGACAAGGCGGCATGCTTCTTTCGGACTGTTGGAGGACGGGTGCGAGATAGCAGTACGGGACGGTTGTTCTTCTGCTTCTTTATAGGCATGTTGTCTGATGTATGCCCAAGAATTGTTGTTGTTAGAGAATGAAAAAATTCAGCCAATCGTCATCAACGCAAGACAAGAGCCGATTCTCAGCCTGGTTGCAAAAATTATAGACCGCCTCTTTATTTGCCAGTTGAAAACAAGGCGGTGGTCAATATGTGGAGAATATGCCAAGGATTTCGAGGAGGGCTGGTCAGGTGACCCACACAGTCGGCACTGCGAGGGTTTTTGCTAAGCGAAGACACTTCGAACAATTCGACTTTCGACACTGCGACAATCACGACAACAGCGCCAAACGACAGCCATGGCACCCGTACAGAAGAAGACAGGTATGCACAGTCGAGCGATTCAGATATAATTTGCAATATTTCTTGCCAGTTTTGAGATGTGTGCGAGATCAAGAAGTTGTTGCCAAATGGGACTTCTCAGCCTCCCACTGTTCACACTCGTCCCGCGCTATATACGACGGGATGAATGTAATGGGACCTCGCACATGGGTTGTCTTTTGTTCCTGAAGAGTTTAATTTTTTTTTTTTTTTTTTTTTTTCGTTCGAAGACACGGCAGTTGGGCCTGAACTTATACTCGTCTATACAAATCGCTTACATTCCGTTTCATGAACAGGCAAGTCGAAGCCCAGCGACAAGGCTGGCGCTGCTGCCAAGGCAGTCTTGAAGGGTGCAGGCGTACGTTTATATACCAATCTCGAATCAAACAACCTTTTGAGAACTCTGGCTAAAAAATTATCCGATTCAACCAGGCGCACAAGACTCGCAAGATCCGCACCTCAACTACCTTCCACCGTCCCAAGACCCTACAGCTGTCCCGGACTCCTAAGTACCCCCGCAAGTCCGTCCCTCACCTTCCCCGTCTCGACGCCGCCAAGATCGTCCTCTATCCCCTGAACACCGAGAGCGCCATGAAGAAGATTGAGGAGAACAACACCCTTGTGTTCATCGTGGACGTCAAGGCAAACAAGCGCCAGATCAAGGCCGCTCTCAAGAAGCTCTACGATGTTGACACTGTCAAGGTCAACACACTCGTCAGGTACGTTCCGGAATATTGTGTTTAATGAGCGTGAATTGTGTCTAATCAATGCTTTATAGACCCGATGGACTGAAGAAGGCCTTCGCTCGCCTTACCCCTGATGTTGACGCTCTCGACATTGCTGCTACCAAGCTTGCTATCGTCTAAGTGATTAATTGTCTTTTGGGTCTGGGAAACGGTTTTCTTTTGCGCGGTGGCATGGATATCAGCCATGCACTTAGCTCCAGTTGTGTGATACAATGGCTGAATGAATAAAACAAAAGAATTTGATGCACGAAATTTCCATGTGTAGAAGTCTAAAAGAGCTTAAAACACGAATCTTCCGAGGCTAGTAGTAGTTATGAAAAGCGCTAGAAACTTAGTCTTATGGTACGTCAATTTTGCTACAAAATAATGGGGACTTTTTTCCTAGTGAAATACGCAACTAGCAAAGTGAAATTTGGTATAATTAGGGATAATCACTCCATTGATATAGTACATATTATCCGGAACTCACCCGCCGAACAGTCCACTCCCGGATCTATCAAATCATTACGGAACGATTGATATCATTCCAGCTATGTAACGATAAGTATCCTCGTAGCTATCAAGCCAATTTAACTGCATCATCCACTCGCTTGGATCGCAGCACATACTGTACCCAAGTGGAAAATTTCTTTTTATTGCTTCTGGAGAGTCTCCAAGTGCTTCAGTACAGCAAGGTTCGTGTCCATCCACCGATCAACACAGTTTGATGCACAGGCTTCTTCATTCTTATCCAGGCGACCAGATGTAATCTTCGAGGTAATGCACTTCTTCCAGCAGGTGTCTGCGAGGTGATGGACGTCTAGAAAATAACAAGGCATGCATTAGCCCGAATATACAACCAAAGACGACAATTGTAATGAGAGATAAAAGGTATCAAGATTAATTCAAGTGATAGGTGGCATACTTTGCTGGATAGCAGCTTTTTGGGATTCGTTTTGAAGGTGTTGGCTCAGCTCCTTCTTGTCGGCATCGCTGAGTTTTGAGACGTCGAGGGACTGGTCCATTTTGACGTGGATATAAGGGATCGTACCGTAAGGGTGGTGGTGTGTAATGAGATTGGGGAACAAGAAGTTGGGGAAAAACGAGGCAGAGGCTCTTGATCTGGTATTCTTGGTTGCCGTCGCCGAAAAAATGACATCGGGCTTGTTGGAAATGGAGGCGGTGAGCAATCTGCGTATCCGATAACGTCCTTTTGGCTATCTTCTCCAGGTGATTTTTCGTCCAAACCCCACTATTTCAGAGCTTCGCATTTTGCTCTTTTTCATCTTTCTCATTCATTCATTCTCTCAAGGGACGCTCATCTGAAAGATGCCCCCAGTACGCACATCTCGCAATCGCAAACCACCCCCAGCAGGCTTCGATGACATCGAAGACACGCTCTTGGAATTCAGCAATAAGATGAAGGATGCCGAAAATGCACCGCATGAGGGCAAGAAGAAACACGAGGTGCTCTGGCCCATTTTCCAGATTAGCCACCAGCGTGAGTCCGCCGCTCTATAGCCGCACCTCATTTGGATACAGGTGTTTTAGTTCAGCTAAGCTAATACTATCGCCGTGGATGATAGGGTCAAGATACATCTATGACTTATATTATGAGAAAGAGGCTATATCGAAACAACTTTACGACTGGCTCTTGAAGAATGGCTATGCGGATTCGAACTTGATCGCGAAGTGGAAGAAGCAAGGGTATGAAAAGGTATGAACTTACCCAAAACCAGTGGCCGTGATCAGGTACTCGATTTAACGTTTCATGTAGCTTTGTTGTCTCCGTTGCATTCAGACAAAGGAAACGAACTTTAACGCTACTTGCATTTGCCGGGTGCCTAAGGCCCAACTTAAAGAGGATCAAATAATACAGTGTGTTAGCTGTGGATGCCGAGGCTGTGCCAGTAGTGACTAAGGTACCATAATCTTGGGTCGTGCCCGCACATTATATTGGCCGCACTCGCCATTGGAGAATTGCATCGAGGCTTTCGGTGTGTTTCTCTTCTGGGAAAACGGAAGTGCCTGCCAAACGTGACAGGTGGTTCGGGATATCGGCTTGATCTTCGAAACCTGAGTCCGACATACTCAGGAGTCTGCTGATGGACGCAAATTTGAACATTGACCGTCCATAGAAGGTTTCTTTTTGCGTCAATTTCGCCGGCCGGGTGTCGTTGGCCAAGATCGTGGGTCTCGCTTTCGTCCGGCATACTCCATCCACCAGGGATTGGACGCTTGGGGTTATCATTATTCATTTATCTAAGGATATCATCAAATATGGCCATATTTGACTTCGCTTCGAGGGCACGATGGTAACCTCAAGCCTGCACAAATAAGTGTTCCATCTATAACTACTACGAGTGATTTCCATAATCACAAATGCCGTGTACGATTAAATAGCATTCTCAATAACAAATACGCCTGACACGGGAAGTGACGGTTGTAATAACAATCACGTGAAACAACAAGCTCATATGAACGTTGCATACTCATGTACATCCTAGCAAATATCATCATAAAGGTCATCATAAGATCGTTCCGAGGCCAGCTAAACACGAAACACCAAACTTTGCCTTCCCCAAGAACACCAGGAAGAACGATAAACAAGCGCCAAAAGTTGAACAGAAATCGAGAATAGCCCTGAAACACCAAACCGTGACCTTGGAACCGAAGGGGTACTAGGTATTAGAGGATACGGACGCCACCAAAACCAGTGACGCCGGCTGCAAAGGCGAAGAGGAGTAGATAAATAGAAGAATTTGAAACAGAATTCGCGTGAAATAGGACCCTTGCGTCGATGGCGCAAGCTCCTTGGATCGAAAACAGGCGGGGAAACACAAACTAGACATGGAGTCTCAGAACAGCGCCTTACCGCTTCGCTGGAGCTGAGGCCGCGAGACATGAGGCCGAGGTCTCGACGAGTCGTCCTTTCCTGAACCTCCAATCTTTTGAAATCCTTGCAAAAGATCTACGCCGTCAACCTCTTGAGGACTGTCGTCGAAAAGATGGAACGAGAAAAAATCATCGTGCGCAGTATCAATGAAGCGTCCAGGGTCAGGTAGTTTTGATGGTGACTCTGGGAAAAGGATGCCCTTTGATTTGCTAGGTGATAAGGATTTTTGGCCCCCAACCCGGTTGTTGGCGCTCATTGCAGTGATATCTGATAGTACGTTGCTACCAGAACCGTTTGCATCTGCTCGGCTCCGCTTGATTGAGCGCTTTTCGGGGGAACCATAAGCAGGGTTGGATATATGGTCCGCCGTGGCGTCGGCAAACACGTCGAACGAAGTGTGGAGGTTATCATGTGGAGTGTAAGTCTCATCCTGAATATTGAAGGCAGGACTCCATGGAAGGTCATCTTCGGTGAGACCTAAATGTTTAATGGGCGAGTTGACCATTTGCTGGATCTTCTTGCGGTGATTTCGAAGGTTAGTGTTTGGGGAAACTGATGGCGGAGGTTTTGCAGGCTTCTTGAATTTGATTAAAGGTGTAATGGGAGGTGGCAGCATGCTGATATATTCGTTGCGGATAGGCGAAGACCCGACAATTATGCCGGTTTCCTTCATATATCCAGAATGACTTGGGCTGACATCATGTGAGGAGCTTCGAATTCGCGCAATCTCTTCTTCCGCCCGTCCGCGCTTAATGCGAGGCGGCTCTATATCCAGGTCAGATGTCAAGATATGGCTAGCCTTGTTTGACCGCATCGCAGAGGATTCTATTGACGAGAAGTAGCCACTGTCATTCATGGCGTTTGATTTTCGTTTACGATGCCGAGGGCCATTGCTAGGAGCAGCAGGATGCGAAGGTGTTGGCGGAGTTCCGGGACGCGTGAATCGGGGTGGTGCAACGGGAGGAGACGAATGAATTGGCTGTGGAGGCGAAGATCTTGGAGGGGGAATTTTGATTGCACAATTTGCACTCTCGTCGCCTGCGTCATCCTGGAGAGCAGGATCAGATGCAGGAAGAGTGGCATCAGAAGACAAATCCACCTGCTTAGAGCTCTGTGTCACAGGAGGCTGCGAGGGTGGCGGTACAGCCCAAGTGGTAGTGCTTGAGCCCTGTTGGTGTACAGGTTCCTGCTGTGGCACGACAGGTAGGGGAATGCTGGACATCGTCGCTCGGCGTAAGGGCTTGTCTTTAATAAACTGTGCTTCCATGCCCGGCTCAATGGCCCAATAGTTTCCTTTTCCAGGATCGTCCTTCGGGCGTTCTTGTTTAATGAACGCCTTATTCAGGCTGAGGTTGTGGCGAATGCTATTTTGCCAGCCCGGATCACTGTTCTTATAGTATGAGAATGTATCTGATATCCATTTGTAGATTTGCGCCAGGGTTAATCTTCTATTAGAAGCACGTAATATTGACATTCCGATGAGAGTCGCGTAACTGTAGGGAGGCTTCGTGCCGTCGTCTTCGATTGGTGGCAGTTCATGGGGCTCTGGTAATCGTATTGTGGTAATCTCTTCCCGCTTCTGTTTCTTTGACCGCTCTTTCAATGGTGCCGCTTCCAAAAGTGATCGTTTGAGGGACTGCTTGGCGAGCAGAGACGGCTCAGGAAAATCAGCAAAATTTTCTGCCGAAGACACATCTGCGCCCTGATGTTCTAATGAAGATTGGTTTTCCGTGTTGACACTGGAGAATGTGGTGAACAAAGCAGAATGCGGCATTGGAACGGATGAGGTAGTCGGATGAATGTAAGTGTCAAACGGTATTTTTTTAATCGGAGAATCTGTAGTAAATGCAGGAGCTGCGGGGGCAGTGATCGGGACAAACCCCAATCGCCCTTGAGCTGGGACTGAAGTTCGTGGGTCGCGACAGGCTTTCGTGGGTGACACTTTGTTGGGTGAGATTGAAGTCGGATTGAGGATGTAATCTTGATCTAGTGATGAACTTTCAACATTCTTCAGAGGTAACAGCGATGGTTCCAATCGAGGCCGTGATTTGGTTGTCGCCTTATCATACAATGAACGCGCTTCCGGGACTCGTTGTACGGGTTGTTTCGGGCTCATGGTAATGCTGTCAGACTAGCTCCGTTCCGGGCCAGCTTAGAACCCGTTTACGCGATTCGATGAGAGATGATTAGAAAAACTGCTCCGTGATCGACTTCTTGCTTGTCGTCGCTTGTCCCGATGGCTGACGTAGAATAGAAGACGACTCTAGCGCAGTGGTGGTAGCGCGTAGATTGAGAGCTAGATGGGAGCAAGGTTTGCTGGTTCTCGTTACACAGAACGGCACTGTCGAAGCGAGAGAGGAAACAAGTCGTTGGGAGATGACGATGACAGGAAGATGCGGCAGGCAGCTTTGGTAGTCGTGGACACGAAGGAGATGGAGAATGGAAGGGATTTGAGGGGCGAGGTAATCTGGAACGCGGGCGATTCGACTTTTAATCAAATTCGTTTTGCCTTGGTAAGGTTGCACAGCCCAAGTGGGGGGGGGTGCAAGATACTTTCTGAAGAATAGAATGGATTTAGTTGAATTGGGGAATGTGAGAGAGACGAGCCTGAAAGCCTGATGATGTTGATATCGACACGACTGGCCCGATCGTATGGTATGGTTACGACGCGGGCGCGTCGCGCGTTTCCAGGGCAGTTTTAAGGGCGGCATCCAATTGTTCGAGGTTCGGGTATTGTCATATTGTTACAATACCACGCCCGTTTTTCAACTTTCCAAGGAATCAAAGCTATTCCTGAAATAGAGGTAGGAGATCTAGAGCGTGGCTAACGAGTGGCTCTCCTTGCTGCACGATGATCCGCCAACCGCCACCAAAAGCCATCCCAGTGTTGGTGATCTCGGCAGATAATTGTTGGTGTCTTCCCTCCAAACTTTCAAAGCCCAAACGCAGGCCCCGACCTTGTGCCAAGGAGAGAGATTTCAATGCGATTGAACTCGGAGCGCATACTCACTTCTCCGTAGTCACGACTCCGTGCTTACGAGTAAATCTGTTTCGGAGAAGCATGAGAGACGGTCAATCATCACAGGTCATGCTAGGGTATAGCCAAGGCGCATGCTCCCTACTTCGACGAGGGCCATACACATCCCCTTGAACCTAATACAAATTATATTTACTTGACTACTTGTAGTATCCGTACCTCCTTCATGCATCAAGGGATCCCGTCCCACTCCACTGAAAACTAGGGTTCCCGGGCCTCAACTTCCTCTGCCTCGTCTCGGAAATGTAAGGAGCGATGTTGAGCATTATTTCCGGTAGAAGAGTTTAGATAATCGAGTTAATTCCAACCCCCTCACAAGAGGCTGATCATGAATCAAAATTGCAACAAGTTATATTCGAAACCCCTTTCGAGGAGGCGATCTCGCGTCGATTTGGTTGACTGGTTGTAACTTGTAATAAGTGGCAGGAACTGGCAGGCTAGCAATCTACAAATATGCCACAAGATTCTTGGTCAATATGCAATGTGATGACGTACCACAAAGCGAACCACATAACATATGATCTATAAGCGAGGCTCATGAGCATCTCTGAAGAAAAGGGAAAAGAAATCTATTTACCCAAAAAGTACGTAGACTGTCAGGCTCACCAGAAATAGCAGGCAGAAAACCAACAACGCCGCCATGCAAGAAAGGGGAAAAAAAAAAAAAAAAAGGTTCCGAAGAGCCTAAACGATAAAGTGTCTTTCATGTAACATGCTCGTAAACGACATCGAGGCCGCCGATTTTCAAGGCCAAAAAGGAAATAGAAGAAAAGAAGCAATAGGGAAGAATAGAGGTATAGGATATCTCCTATGACAAAAAAGGGGTTTCGCTGAACTGCACAAAAGGCCGATAAGAACAGACCCAAGGGATGGCCCCAGGCATTTCTCTAATCTAGAAACGTGAATAAGCTCGTATGTATAATGTTGAGAGCACGGTCTGCATCTCGCTCTTCAATGACACATGAGATGTTGATCTCGCTTGCGCCTAGACCAGACTAGTCAGTTTGTGCAAGTACAACCTGAATAAGGCCACGCTTACCTTGAGAAATCATCTCAATGTTGACATTGTTCTCACCCAGAGTGGTGAACATCCGTCCTGCCACGCCAACCATGTTCTTCATTTGCTTCCCGACGAGGCTGAGAATGGCCATGCTAGGAATGATGTCGACCGTTCCATACCTCTGAAGGTCATTCAAAGCTCCTTTAAGGTCCTCATCGATGATTTGGTACTCATCTCTCCCCACGCCGTTCAAAAGCGGTCTCTCGGAGTGAAGAGCCATCGACACGTGAACTTCGCTAGTAGATATTAGATCAATCGACAATTTCCAGCGGTCCAGGACAGAAAATATCCCAGCGAAAAAACCATGAGAAAGGGAGCGCTTGTTCGAATGCACATTGATGACGAGGATGTTGTGTTTGATAGTAACAGCAGTTGGACGTTTCGGCCGTTGCAGAAGGCTCGGGCTCCTCGTACGGAATAATCTCGGGTCGTGTCCCGGTGTCGTTCTTTCTAGTTCGTAGGTGGAATCGGGGAATATTACAGTCCCATTCCCTTTCGGGTTCATCACGTTCTTAATTCGAATTGGGATTTTGGCGCGAATGACTTGTTCCATTGTAAAAGGATGAATCACTTCCGAGCCATAAAATGTCAACTCAGCAGCTTCAGCGGGCGTAATTGCTGGTAAAAGACGAGCGGTGGGCACCTTGCGCGGATCTGCGGTGAATATCCCATCCACCTCCTTCCATACTTGAAGTTCCTTAGCATGAATGCCAACGGCGACCAAAGCCGCACACAGGTCAGTATACCCACGCCCGATCTGATCAAGAAGCCCACCAGTAACTGTTCCGAAGTACCCCGTAATGACCGGAACTTTATCCTCGCAACTGCGGAGCTTGCGGCCAAGGGCAGCGGCAAGGTTGTCGTAGAATCCTTGATCCAGTCCTTGGCCTGAGATGTGGAAATCGATTATCTCAGAGAGGTCGACATATTGTGAGTCAACACCCCGATCTTGAAGAAATGCAGCCATTAGGCGACAACTCAGTTTTTCTCCTGTGCTTATAACTTTGTCCACGCAACGCGCACTGATTTCGCCAAGCGTCTGAGCTGCTTCCAGTACCTTCAGGACCCTTTCACATTCGGTGTCAATCTCTGAGATAAGTTGCGCTCTGAGTTGGTCGGAACTGATCTGGGTTTCCACTACTTCGGCATGTTCTAACCGGACCGCCTCAATAAGGGAAAGGTATTGTTTCGAATGGGAATCTTCTGCGTCGCGCGCGGCTCGGAGTAATCTGTTCAACAATATATCAAATCAATGTCTCTTCTGCAAAAGCAGCTCCGGGGCCTAGGCGGCAATCCTTTCGCATACTGAATCGCTGCCGTGTGACTCACCGATTGGTTGTGCCTTCAGCTTTTGTAGAACTGCTCCTTGCAGAGCAGACTACGGCAACTTTGTGTTCAGATAAGCTCGGACTAGGTTGAATAACAGTTTAGCTAGATTGCCAGCTATGAAAATCGCGGCCCAAGAAAAGGACTCACAGCACAACTCGATCAATGATATTGAGAGCAAACTTCCCGACACTGGTGCCTCCAAACTTTTGTACAACCCAATTGCTGTTTGTCGAGTTCGCCGGTGCATCTTTTAGAATAGATATAATATCTGAATTAGACTGCAGATTGCCGTTCATCTTGAAGTGGCTAGATCGCAGGTATGTTCCTGGTCTGGAGCAAGTATGACTGTCCGGCAACGGGAATCTTTTATGTGGCCCGGCGGGGTTGCGAAAGCGGAGGACATAATTTTTCTTCTTCCTTTTCCGCCTTCCATGTGGGGAACCAGAATCTTTTGATATTAATAAGGCGCGCGAGTAACTTGCGGGTCTCAAGCCCCACGACGACGATGTCGGGGACTCGCGTTGTTTCTTATTATTGGCCAACAGGGAGGAGGTTATACAATGCTTGGTGCCTTAATGCGGCTCGTCTTGCTCAGACAACTTCTTTGACGCCTGTTCTCCCATTATTCCATCCCAGATACTTGTATAAAGTGCAAGCTATGATCAAACACCAAGGGTCATGTCCGCGCCCATACTTCCTGCCGCTACCGGTGCGATGGATGCACAAAGTATAGGCTGTTCAACGTGCCCATTTTGTCCTTTCTTTGATCCGAACGGTGATTTTGTTCTCCAGCATGTCCAATACTGTCATCCTGAGATTGAACCAAAGTCTGAAAATGAACCAAAGTTAGAGCCAACCAAACCATCACCTCAAGTCATATTTAGAACAGGTCTAGAGAGTGAACCAATACGATTTTCAGGGTATGCGGATGGGAGTAATGGCGAACTATCAGGTTCTCTATATCATGCTGATAACATGACAAATCTGGAAGAATCTCCTATCGCTCAATATACACACTCGCGACAACCTCATGTCAACAGTGGGGACTTTAGAAACAGGTCTACGAGTCCCCATACTTCACGGAATGATCAGATTGAGCCTCCGTCGCAGATCACCCCAAAAAATATGCTCAATAGAAGTACCAAAAGGCTCGGTGTGCGTTTGTTACCTCCCTCTTCTGCTCGCTGGTGTCTGTATATTTATTTTTGTTATTTTTACTGTTATATATATACTAACAAAATCTCGGACAGCGTTCAGAGCTAGGTCCTTATGCGCATGAAAAGAAGATGCCTTCTTGGCTCCTCCGAATGCTAAACAAGGGCAACCCCGCATCTCAAGTAAATAGGATCTCACCGGACGGCAAGCTCTCGAGGCATTCGATCATCGAAAATGAAACGCCTAATGTCGTGCCGGTGCTCGCTCAATTATGCAAACAAGACAAGTCTGTTCAGCGTGCGTTTTTATGCAGCGCTCATGTCCACCACATCTCGAAGATGCCAAGAGAAGGAAGTTTTTGCGGATATAGGAACATCCAAATGCTGGTGTCTTATATGCAAGAAACCCGTGACCGTGGAAATGACTACTTTCCAGGGGCCTTGCCCACAATTTTGCAGCTACAGGATATGATAGAGCGAGCATGGGACATGGGTTATAATTGTGTGGGAAGGGCTGAGACTGGAGGTATCAAAGGGACCAGGAAATACATCGGCACTTCCGAGGTAAGCCGACAGCGGCGTATCTCATTCAGGCGTTGCTCGTTCTGAAACACCTACAGGCACAAGCTCTTTTTCTCAGCCTTGGAATCCAGTACGTTTGAATAGAAATGTTTGGTGCATGTTGGCAGAAACTAACATCACCAGATGCGAAGCAAGCAGTATCGGAAAGACCGAGGAAATGCCGGCTCATACCGCTCTACTGTCGAATATTGCCGCCTACTTCAAAAGCGCGTGCCCCTTGGATGAGGTGGGAAATGTCGTTCTGACGGACCTCCCTCCTATTTATTTTCAACATCATGGTTCGTGATTCTTCTTCTTCTTCTTCTCTCTCTCACTCTCTCTCTATCTATTTTCTTTTTTTTTTTTTTTTTTTTTTTTTTTTTCCTTTGAGAACATAGACTGAATATTCGCCGGGGAACTTATCCGCTAAGGCGCAACAAAATTAACAGGACACTCTATGACCGTTGTCGGTTTTGAGGTTCGAGATCAAGGAAACGCGGATATTCTGGTATTCGACCCAAACATCCAGACACCCTCCGTGATCAAGCATGCCACCGCTGCAAAAATAAAGAAACCCGACCCGACTTGTATCCTGAAAGGGTACAGAAAAGGCATAAATTATTTGAGGAAATATCAAGATTTTGAGCTCCTCAAGTACGCACCCAGCTCCCTATTGATTGCCAGATTGTCTGACAGATTCAGGCTATTCCCTCCCGGTATCCCACCAGAGAGTTAACCTATTGTCGACCTCAGGGCCTAGTACGTCAATTTTAGCCGCAAGTATGTCATAAGTACACTTGTTATATAGTTGAATGAAGTACTGGTCATATCCTCTTCATTTAGTGGTACGTAATTACTTACCGAGTCTACTACTATCTACGTACTCACTATTTGTATGAAAATGAGAAGGTAGAAAGGTGTATTGATTTTTTATCTAGCTATAGAAGGTTTAAGGTCTTTATATAGACCTACCAGGCCACGCTAGTAATAAGCAAGAATAGTATACTGGTGAATACTAGAGATACTGAGTACTATATAGTTTAAAGTAAATCCTCTTTTGCCACTAGAATCAGTGAAGCAGTGATTACCGAGGGCCTTGATATTTCAACACTACTACGTACTTGCAGGAGTTATCCGTAGGTTAGTTGTACATATCTCCACATTGGTGCCTGAGGAATTACCGTACAACCCCACCAATATTTTTTCCCTCTTGGCATCTGAAATGTCAATCGAAAGAGTCAAGAATCAAGGACCAATCCTTGTAGCAAATGTTCACATTGGAATAAATATCTTCATAATAAACATAAGATATGCGGACAGTACCCAACATTATTGTCACAGGCACACCCGGTGTCGGGAAAACTGTACACTGCGAACAGCTAGCCCAAGATTCAGGCCTGCGCCATCTATCGATAAACCAAGTTGCAAAAGACCGAGGCTGCTATGACACTTACGACGAAGGATTAAAAACCTGGATAGTGGACGAGGACAAGGTATGTCTCTATTGGACTTCTTCTTTCCATCATCAATTTTTCGTTTGTTTCATTTTCCCGCTCTTACTCATTATTGCCGACCGTTTGCAGCTTCTAGATGCGATTGAAGACGAGTTACTCCAAGGTGGTTATTTAATAGACTGGCATGCCTGTGACCTATTCCCTAAATCTTGGATCGACCTTGTCGTGGTCTTACGCTGCCAATCAACATCCACCCTATATGATCGTCTCAGTTCAAGGTACTTATCTTTATCTAACAACACACCCTATACCTATACTGCGCGCCTCCACGCAATTCATCATCCTCCCCAATTTGAGTGGAAAACCTGACGGGCTTATCTGCCATAGGGGTTACCATGAAACAAAACTACAAGAAAACCTAGATTCCGAGATCTTCGGCGTCCTTATCGAAGAGGCGCGCGAGGCCTTTGACGAGGAAATTGTGGTTGAATTGAATAGCGAAGAGGATGGCGATGTAGAGGGCAATTGCGCTAGGATCTGCTCCTGGATAGACAACTGGAAAAGCGACCAAGCGAAGAATACAGATTGAAGTACTCAAACCCCTGTAATAAAGTCACAGTGGGCATCAAGCTTATCCAGGTCGGCACGTTGGCTTATGGTTTTTGTTCAGCTAACCACTGTTGCAATTTAACGAGAGCCTTGTATCTATGAGAAATTTTGTTCTGTTTGTGTCAGCAGCAATAAAAACGGGAGGCGACGCGAAGGAAACTCAGCACCTTTTCCTCCTTGGTCATCTCTGCATACGTCTTGCCTCCATGCTCAAATATCGGATCCCACCCTGTAGATACAGGATATAAGTCAGTAACCAAATCCACGAGTATCATTCACATCAAAAGAATATATCCATACCAAAATTCGCCGGTCCTCTGGGACTCACAATCGTGCCCTTGAAGATAAATATGAATATTAGCCTATTCGTTCTCAGGGCACATCCCATTATCTCATTATCACACCTCCGTTCGTCCTTGGAACAGGATCGGTTCCGACTCAGGTCCAAGAGAAAGCGCAAAGGTGCACACGGCCTCCGCACCTCTCGACTCAAACGAGTCAAGCATCTTGTTTAGTCCCTCATGGCCCAACGCTTCGAGGAACGATTTACTAGCGGATGTCTCTCAGCTCAGAAACACGAAAGGCAGATCCTCAATGCAGGTTATAGGGAGCCTTACATATAGGGGCCGGGAAGGCCTTTCAGAGCACTAAACTCGAGAGCGGTATCTTCGGTCAAAACCGGGCCACCCACCTATAATGAATTTTTTTGGTCAGCCAGTCAATATCTGTGCTTCATAGGCCGCCGTGTCCTTGATTTTGCTACTTACTACCCTCGCTGCATGGCTGCACTTTTCCTTTGCTATCTCCTCAATTGTACCTTGTATTTCAGGAACATCGACTACTTCATTTTGAACATCGACCACGCCATCTAATATAGCTCTGACCTCCGCCAGCTTATTCTTATTACTGGTGATGAAATTAAGTGTCGTCATAGTTATAAATCAAGTAATTGGCGGTGGGTGACAAGATCGGGGGTCCTTGGCGAGCCGGTCGATGCTGGTAGATGATATTTGTAGAGATTGGTCTTCAATGGCTTGTTGTATCTCCGTGTGCGGTATACGCTATAAGTGAGGAAGATATTTTAGTCAAGGTACCGTACTCGTCGCCGGATACCTGAGGTACCTAACCGGCGAGAAATAAGCTGTCCGCCCCCACACTTGCCAAGGCGCGCCGGAGTACGGAGGAATTAACTATTAAATTATATCGAAAGAAGACCTGGTACTAAGCAGTCACAGCAGCAAGACAAGACGGTTTATAGGTCCTAAAAATACATCTACTATGTTTCACTATACATCGAGGTGGTTGCATGTTTCGTCAAAAGTCATTGATTCAACTGGTTCGTAGAGGCAGGTATTGTCCGTCATCCCAGAAGACGGTGAACAATGGGCGACATATAACAGAAACTATTCAACAGGATTCGCACCGTTCTCAGGACTCTCCGATTTGTCTTGTTGGGCCATTGCCTGCGCTGAAACGATTTCAGCGAGCCGTTTCAGACGTGGTGTTTGGAGCCCTTCGCAAAGAACAAGGAGAAAACAAAGCGGTCAGCAAGGTCTGGTTTACTTCATTATGAACTTGCAGGCACTCACAAGATGGGGTGTACGTCTCTAAAGCAGTGATAACCCGGGGCTCGGCGATTTCGTACGGCCCACTATCCTCCATATCCACAGGAGTAAGAAGGAGCACGTCGCTTTTCTCTGTAACACGAGAAGCTACGGCTTTCATAATCTCGCCATTGATGGGCTGTTCGTAGTCGGCCACAAGGTATTGGTTTAGAAGTTTCTGGATCTGGTTCGGAGAGAGCCTTGAAACGAATTTGTTAGAGCTCTTGCGTAGTTAATAATCATCGCCGATAATCTTACATCCAACATATGTCTTGAATAATCTCAATATCGTTTAATGTAGCCTTCTTCAATTGAAGAAGCTTAGTCGCTTGCTATATCTTTGTCAGAGTTCGCCATTACCAACGTTTAAGAGCATATCTTACCATTAGATGCTCCAGTTGCAATGTTCCTTCTGGCATATCGTGACTCTTGCACCACTCCTCGATGCGAGTTATGTTATAATTTATCTGGAGACCTCGCTTCCAAGAAAGAAAATTCCGCCTCATTAGAAGATCATTGAAGGCTGTGACACCGACCAGACGAAGAAGCTCTGTGACAGTTTGAATGACAATTGAATCCTCGAGGTAGAACGCCCTCATCGCTTTGTACGCGTTATTCAAAAGGCTAAGGAGATTGTCCATGCTGAAGGCTGGGTTGTTGTTAGATGGCAAAAGCTTCCCAAGGAATCGGTTCGTTTCGTTTGTGACAAAGCCGGGAAGAGATTGAGACTCAATTATAGCCGGAACAATCATCTTGAAGAGCTTCTTCTTAAGCAATTTCATCCAGGTATGATAAATGTTAAATTCCAAATTCTCCAAATCGTGTTTGACGATCTCCAAAAGACGGTCATACTCGTAGTTGTCAGTTTTCTGCGCTTCGTACCAATCCTCGGCCAAAAAGACGAATGAAAGCATCTCATGCACATTGGAAAGCCAGAAGGCACCTGGGCTAATGGTATCCTCACCATCATGTTGCATGACCTCCTGTTGTATTGATTGCATGACATTGGCCAAAAAACGCTCAGACTCTTTGACAAACCCGTTATTCCACATTTCAGATGTAACGAGATTAATAAGATATGCGGGGAACAGAACCTCTTTCTCTGTGGGCGGAGGAGTAGAATTGGGCGCTGGAATCTTGAGGTTACGAATCAGACCTATTGTTACTTCCTCATTAAGGTCCTCCTCTTCAGAAAGTAAAGTTTCGAGTTCTGCCTCCACAGAGTCAAGACCAGACAGCGCGGCAGCGGAGTAATTCTGGCGGCCTAATGCACTTGGGACTGCCATAGATACAGGCCGAGGGTTGTATGCTCCACTAAACCGATCTGTGTCGATACGCTCTGCGCCCGCGCTGCGCCGCTTGGGTTTCGTTTTCTTCGAGGAGACCAAGTTAATAAGGCCATTTGCGGGTGGTGGCATGGGCCCGCCGTTCTGCTGATCTCCATTTGCGGCTTGAATTGGAATGGTTCTCTTCGCAACCTCGAGTTGTTCTTCAAGGTCGATAACTTGTTGGCGAAGCGAAGATTTCTCGCTCTCAGCCTCGGCATTCAATTGTTTGAGCTTCTCAAGTTCCTGATTCGCGGACCGTATTGATTCGCGAGAAACCCTCTCTTCTTCCTGAAGACGCTTAACCGTTGTCTGTGCATCGGTATGGTTCTGCTGTAATGTATTCATTTCCTCCTCCAAAGCCGTCAACCGAGCAGCTGTGATGCCGGCTTGATTGGCTTCGGCTTGAAGCTCTCGCGAACGATTTTCCAATGCATTGTGTCGACTCCTCCAAGATTTCAACTGAGTTTCATAATTTTCAAGTTGAGAATTGAGGGACTTATTCTCCCGTTTCAAAGATTCCAGGTACTGAGTTAGCTCGACCACCTTATTTTCCAACTTGTACGAGATCTGCTTCAGGTCTCTGGCTTCCTCTCTGAGTGTCTTGTACTCCTGTCTCGCTTGTTTGCCCCGCCAGAGATTTTGAACAATGACCACCCGCCGGCGATACTGTCGCCACGCACGCAATTGCCGCCAGGAACGGAAGGAACGTTGAATGACCTTCGCCGCGTTGCCGTGAATCGAGTCGAGAATATTCTGTCGACAAAGGAAACCCTTCGATAGCGATTGAAGAAGGATGACGTTATTGCGAATCTGGTTGTATGTCTTTCTTTCCTTTTGACCCCTCCACACCCTTTGGATAGTCGTCGCAGCTTTGACCCGACGTATATCCGCTGCACGCTGTCTAGAAAGAAACCCTCTCACAAGAGATTGGGTGGCTAGGACGGACGAACGCGCCTCGAGATATCTGCGCCGGTAGTATTTACAACGCAGATTCTTTTGTATCATTATCGCGCATTCGTTCAGCCTTGAAGTCCGAAGATTCTCCAAGAACGCGAGCATACCAGCCCGGAAGAATATTTTGCTCAGGCCTAGTTGATATTTGTCATGCTTTTGCTGTGTAGCATCACCAAGGGCCTTCTGCAGGATGGCGTGGCACATATCCTTGATCTCCGATGTCCATTGAGATGAATGGCAAAGCATGTAATAACGGATAGCAAACTCCTCGTAGGTCCATCGAGTAGGATATCCGGCCGTACTTATGCGGACGGTTTCCAAGACACCACAAGCCCTCAGTTGGTTCAGCACCATCGGTCCCTCGAACATCCAAGCTTCTTTCGCTTCGTTGGGCTTAATACATCTAATATAGTGCACGTCGGTGGAGTTGATAGTACTCATGAGTTCAATCAATGACGATTTAAAAATCCCGCCTAGCGTTGGCTTGCGGTTAATTGCAACTCCAATTTTGCGGCCTGGGGCAGTGACTGGTTTGGATGAGACGGCCGCCGAATCCTTTTCGCGGACAGAGGCAGCAGTATCCAATATCTCTTTCACAAAGTCGTTGGAGGAATTGCGCAAGATTTCCATATGTTCATCTGGAACAGTGTCACGGTTTTTCTCAATGAAACCATCAGACTCGTAAGTCACATCAACAGCATAGTGACAAATTGTGAACGCAGACTTCCCAAACCTGGGCTTCTTGTAGAATTTCTGTTTATCAGCTGCGAAGTTGTGATGAAGCTTGGTCACAAATTGTTCATCAGAGCCCATAGGTAGTCTAGATTCTTCGTCCAGGAGGGATAAAATCCCCAACTTTGCCTCGATGAGGTCAATGCATGGTTGATTGTCGGAAAAGTCAATAAAAGTCCAGTCTATCTGCTCTCGCACATATTCTTCTTGCTCGAGCTTGAAGACATGTTGATTGAATTCCTGTTGCAACTTCTCATTTGCATAATTGATGCAAAATTGTTCAAAAGAATTTTTGGCAAAATGCTCAAATCCATAAATATCCAAAACACCAATAAACGACTTGAATTTGTTCAGGACTTCATCTGTTGCAAGACCGCGATTGATTTTGTCGACAAGCCAATCGAAGAGGCTAGAATAAATAAATTTGGCAACAGAGTCCCGAACGACGATTGCCTGTTGTTGCGTCAAGTTGGAAGTAATTTTCTCTCCTCTTGTGATTAACTGTTTCTTTACTATCCACTTGGCAAACTCATTAGCGTCAATACCAAGTATGACGCATGCTCGGGCAAGCGATGGTTCAGAAGGTGAAAGGGCCGACTCAGTTCTCGTTGCGGTAATCTTAACGTTTCCCAGATGAAGCAAGGCCGCAAGAACACGGAAGATTTCTGATTGCGTCTCGTCAGGTACACCAATAGTTCCTAAGGACTTTTTGGTTGCGATAAATTCCGCCTTGTCGTCAACCCCATCAATGATTGGAGTTCCGCCTTGGTTGAGATAATCAAAATCTTCAACCGAAGCCAGGCCGAGTTCACTCCTTTCTAAGTCAGTAGCTCCGGCCACAAGCTGGTAGAAAATATGATAGTTGCGCTCCTTAAGAGGCTGAAAGACAAGGCGGGATCTCTCAAGCAGATAAGTTCGTATTTTGGCACCAACAATATTGGTCTTGTCGTCGAACATAATCTCGATATATTTCCCGAAGCGGGATGAATTGTCATTGCGCGTCGTTTTCGCGTTTCCAAAAGCTTCCATAACCGGGTTTGTCGCTAAAATCTGTTCTTCGGTTTCGCTGATTGCATCGGCTCTACTGGTAGTATATTTCCCAGGCTGGTCCGAAGACTCGCGAGTCGCGAAATACCGCATGATATATTTTGCGCTCACTGTTTTTCCTGCTCCAGATTCGCCTGAAACCACGATCGTTTGGTTCTTTCCATCGCGTAACATATCTCTATACACATTCTCAATAAGTGACACTTATCACCGGAAGCACTATCGGCACTTACCCAAATGCCTCTTCTGCGATAGCAAATAGATGTGGGGCTTGCGATGCACGGTGTTTCCCGGCATAAACTTGGACCATCTGTGGCACATATAGTGAATCGACACGGGCGAATGGGTTGGTCGCAATAAGAACAATGCCACTATAGGTATATATTTCTTTTTGCGCGTAACGTAATTTGATAGCTTGCAGGACTACCAAAAGTCAGTGCAAGCTCTCTTGTTTACTCAAATCATGGCAGTACCCGCTGGTTCATTCAAATGGGAGAGATTTGTAAGATCCTCACTCGCTTCAAGCATAGCAGGATTCATTAACGGCGGTAAGTTGGAATTATTGTCCACTTGCAATTCGGCTTGTGTGGTTTCTATTTCTTTCGTCTTTATCATATGATTATCAGTTTTAGTTGTTACAGATTTGGATGCACTGCGTAGTGGATTTAGACGAACCTCGCCATTCTCCAACACAAAAACAAGCTTAACCTTGTCGCCATCAACCAGCTTCTCTTTGACCTCAGAGGCTACCCAGCCCTCAGTTGCATCTGGTTGCCAGGCTCTCGTCCCAACTTCATAGTTATGTGCCATTGTGACCATGTAAATGGTGTGGTTTCGAATGCGCGTGCGGGAGGAGGGGGGTGGGTGTTCTTCACTGGGTTGGGTGTTGCTTTCTTAAACCGAGTCTATGAAAGGCATCAAGGAAATATTAAGAATAAGGAAAACAATCAAAACTGAGACTGCGAAGAAAGCTGGGGAAGAAAAAGATAATTGCCTTCCAGGGCACTAGATAACAAGTCGTCTGGTGAAAGAAAGAGAAATCTCATGCTTCTTGAATAGAAATTCCCAGAATGATGGATGACCAGACTGGCCGCTCCAACGCAGCAGCCCCTGAGGAGCCTCGGGGGCCGCGCCACTGGGCACTGGCTGAGCCGTTCTCCACACGTCTCAATTGTCCACGCCAAGACCCAGTACTTTTGCACAAATGATCCCAACCACCCTAGTTGTCCACTACCTGCACACCGCACATGTATAGGTGAACAGCGGACTGGTGCTCACCATCATCAAGGATTCGCCTTGAGTATACTATCATAGATATCTGGGGCAATTCAAGATTTGCGGCAGCACTTAGTGAACTGAATATGGAGAGACATCATAGAAGTTAATATTAATCAACTGTGTCCTATAATAATATCAAACCAAGTGACCTTCTCCCTTTACTTTTCAAAAAATAATAATAATAAGCATCACATAAAATATGATCTGTGTGTTTCAGGTGTAACTAAGTTGTGACCTTTTTTAAAATCCTTGTCACTTATTTTCATAACATTTGTGCTATCAACACGCATGTTTTTAAGACAATTAGATGAAAATGTACCTACTCCTCGCGCCACTAATGACTCGAAATTAAGATAGTAATAAAAAGAGAGGGGGGGGAAGGGGGAGGGGAACAGAGAAAGGAAACGGAAGGGTGGAGTTGGGGGAAGGAGCAAGGAACGCGAACTCAATCTTTGCCAACGTGATAAAGCAAAGAAATGGACGCCTGTCCACATATCCATCGAATTAGGAGACCCTGTATGTTTTACACATACTCATCTTATCAGGAGGGTTATTAGATAGCCTTGCTAGATATTGTTTAAACGGACAATCTGGGGAACAAAAGAAGATGGGAAACCGGAAGCGAAATTAAAAGTCGCCATTACAAGCCAGTGCAGCCAAGCCGGCTGCATGTGCCACAGTTGCAAGACTTAATTTTTAACTTTGCTTGCACTCAGCCGCCTCTTTCTGTGGCTTGGAAGTACCATCCTATCAAGCGTCAGTTTTTGGAAAACGTTGATGCAGGAAAGAAACTATGACGGTGATTTGTATACGCACCTCTTCATCAGAATCATCGACATCTTCATCAGAACCTCTGCCGTCTTCATCCTCGTCGTCATCCTCGTCGTCCTCATCGTCAAACTCGTCAAACTCATCAGGATCCATATCGTCACCCAATTCCTCAAACTGGAGGGCTTCCCCCGTGAACCAATCGATGGCTCGGGGTATGAGTTTCTCCTTGATATCTTCTCCAAGCTGGTAGTCAAGCTCGAGGCGTTCTTCAATATCCGTAGCAACCGTATCATCATCTTCTGCGGGGGGTTGTGGGGGAGCGAAGAAGTTGAAGAAAGACTCTGTCGGTACCGTAATCTTGACAACACGGGTTTGTTTCGTATCTAATAATGTGTCAGTGTTCCATCTATGCCATGTACTACCATGTGGGACCTACTTTTGTTCCTCTGCTTCTTGCTCTCAACGCGAACAGTGAGATCCTTCTCGGCCTTCCAGTCGATCTTGGTTCCCTCGGCATGATCATAGATAAAATCGCCCCCATAACCATTTTCCTCCTTGTAAAAGTATGTTTTTGAAATTGTCTTGTTGGTGAAAAACTCGTTCTCCGAAAATTCGAAGATCAGTCTGAAACCTGGACGATCAAGGTATTCCATACGGATATCAACCAGGTTCTTGAGAGCCTCTTCGTCCTTGTCAGTGATCATCTCGGCAAGCGAGATCTGGTTTTTCATTGCAGATAGCCAGAATTCTGGAATTCCAGCCATCCGGGATTCCTCCTTCTCATCTTCCTCCTTCTTCGAGTCATCGTCCTTAGCATCAATGTCCTCTTCTTCTCCCTTGCCGGCTTCGATTTCCGTGTCGGTCGGTTCGGTGGCCCCGTTAACGATCGTGGCACGTCTCTCGTAAAGGTGGGTAAATTTGGCGAAATATTTCTTTTCAAGTTCAAGAACCTCCTCTTGGAACTGGGCTTCCAGCTTGGCATGTTCTTTCTGGATACCTTTCAGCCCAGCAACTCGGCGACGAACAGAGACAGGCAAGGACTCGATGTAGCCAGATGAGCGGCCAACAAGCGAGCCAAGTTTCCCTTGAATCATAGAGACAAGTCCGGGATTTCTCGCGAACAGCGAAGCGGCAGTAGCATGGTCAAGAGATTCTACAAGTTAATCGAAGTCGATTAGCCAGATCCTGAAAAGTCGTAGCAGATGAAGCAAATTACCTTCTTTGATGCTGGAAACACCAGGTTGCTGAGCATGGGAGGAAATCGGTGCATTGTTAGCTGGCGTGTTTTGCGGTGTCCTGTCAATTGGTCAGAAGTCAAAGACATGGCAAATATGTTGGGAAGTTGCCCTTCCGAACATAGCAGAATGGAGTTACACACGGGGCGACAGGAAAATCCGCCTTCTTGTTCCTGATGGGCTCAGACATCGTAAATATTTAATTGGGCGTATACGGGGACCTCAAGAAGACAAAATCCGTTGAGGGGTTGTCGCGGAGAGGGAGGTTAAGGGTTGAAAGAATTTGATACGCTGAGATTTTGGGGTCTGGAATCCAGGCTTGGTGGGATCTTAGCGTCTTTGGGCCGAGGGGCTTGGCGGGGACAAAGTGACTGTTGACTCGTTGAGAAGACCCACGAAAAAGGCCGGGAACAACAACAACATCATCATCATCATCAAAAAAGAAAAAGAAACCCGAAGTGTAGGATATTTGAAATGGGATTTCAGGTTATATTGTCATCCTCAGAGGAATAACACTTGAAGGGTTGAAGATTGACAAAAGAAAACCAAGATGCCCTCATACCCGCCTCAGGTCCTTACAACTGGAAAAATGATCTGATGCCTTATGGTGATGGCCTGGGAGAATCGAAGTTCACATTTTTCTGATGACAGCAGTTAATTACATTTACAGGGAAAGAATTTTCTGCGACTTCTTTGATTAATATTATATACACTGGTAGGTAGTAGATACCTACCGTATACTAGCTATGTACTACTTGGCATTGCCTACAGAGTACATTCCTGTTAGTACTGACATCCGCAGATACTTGGTCCGTTGCGGGAGGTTTAAAAGGTCATTTATCGTACTCGCGTCGTTTTCCATCTCATATAGGCCGAAAGGAAAAAGTCAACAATGGTGGTAAATATTAGAACTCGCTAACTGCTGGTCTAAAGTCAACCGGTCGGGGAGATCTAAAAACGGACCTCTGTCCGGAAGAACTGACCTCCCGCTTCCAATCATGCAACAGAACGGACGGTGTAGTTTACAAGGTTAGTAAAGTTGGCTGAATGGACCGACGTCATGCTGAACTGCACGCACATTATTTGATATCCTGTCCCATTCATGATTATCTCCGCTAGGTGACAAAAAAAAAAGAAAAGAAAAGAAATATTCTCGGCGTCTACCTAGGTAGTCTACAATATAGATACTATGAAAAAGAAAAAGAAAAAGAAAAAAAAAAAAATAGCCTAAAATTTTCCTGAGGGGCAAACAGGCACCCGTAAAACCTGCAACCGTCTCAAGGACTCTAATTATTGTGGCAGATACGACGAAGGCCTTCCCTACTGCCGAGTTCTCAAGCTTATCACGTGCTGTGGAAGATCTGGGGTTAATACTCCGGTGTCCGGACGAAGTACTAGTAGTTACCTAGGCAGGAGGCAGTCCAGTCACGTACTATCGTTTTATTACAAGACCACGGATTACATTTTTATTAAAGTATCTGATCTTCGGCTTATAACGATTACATGGGCCCACAATAATACCCTGAGCTTGAGCTTCGTATTTCCATGGGCAAAGCAATGCAATGGGATTAACAAAACCGAATGATCATCCTGAAACTGCAAAATGGAGCACCCGCCATATACAACAGCAGACATCCAGTCACCAACACCGGCAGCCATTTCAATGGCGCGGCGCCGTGACTCAATGAGAAGCAGGTAGAGAACCACGAGATCGTACATCTCAATCCAGCTAATGTCAGTTCAGTTTTAGTGTTGCCACAGATGTCGGAATGGCTCGCAACGAGGTACGTTTATATTGTGCCTAGACAGCTTGTTTTGTTGGGGGCGGGGAAACAATCTAACTTACCGTGATAGATTTTCGACGGACCAATATCGGAAAGCATCCCATCAAGCATCGCTTCGTTCTCCCGTCGCCGCATTAGAAGAGACTCTAATATCAGCCTCTCATATCATCAACAAGAACCGGATGATTCAATTGAATCGCCTCGTCGGGGCTCTTTGGATCTCGAGAACGGTGTCGACGAACCGGTTGCTGCTGAGCTTGATGATGACACAAACGAGTCTAACAAATTTTCGTACAGATCAAGACAATACTCCTACCGCCAGAGCTCTGTCGAAGTTCCACTACTTCCACAGCGTTCATTATCTATCAGCTCTAGCAATAAAAGGCGGCTGAAAGATGGTAGAGTCAAGCAAGAAATTCATATCGCGTCCGAAGATACGGCCATCGTTATAGCCGGTTTTACCACAGCCACAAGCGGGGCTATCTTATACTACTCCTTATGTGTGTTGACCTTCGGGTTTGCCTTTCTATTGTTCAGATGGCTTCCAAGATGGCGAATATGTCTATTAGGTAGGCCTTCGCCTTTGGCTATGTGTCAATGGGTGGTGGTTGAGGTATGAGAATCCCGTTTAATTTTTGTTCATGATCGATTTCTGAATGCGACAAGGATCAATGGGGACAACTCAACATATGCGAAGTCTGCAATCGAGCATATGAACGACCTCTTTCTACGGTATTTGCCGACACCTATCGGTATACATACGACGAGGATAGCGACCCTACCGTTGAACAACTTAGACATTTCGATTACAGGTACTTACGTTTCTTCTACCACCCCCTGGAGGACAAATTTCTCTTGATTAGTGGCTGGAAAGACCCCTCCTGGACGAACGCAAAATCTATGAGGGTTGGGCTCAATGCCGACGATCGTGATAGCCGTGAACAGATTTTTGGTAAAAACGCTATTGATATTCAACAGCGATCGCTACTAAAACTCTTAACTGATGAGGTACGTATGCGTCACAGGCGTTGGTTTGTTTATATACTGACGAGGTAAGGCTTTTCATCCTTTTTACATCTTCCAACTTGCCAGTCTTGTTCTTTGGTCTCTCGATTCGTACTACTACTACGCCGCTTGCATCTTCATTATTTCCGTCATGAGCATAGGGACCACAGTTGTTGAGACTACTGCAGTATGTAATAACCATCATATATTCGCAAAACCTGACTCATACCTAAACAACTCAGACAACGCGACGCCTGAAAGAAATGTCTCTCTTTGAATGTGATATTCGTGTTCTTAGAAATGGGTTTTGTTAGTGTGCTTGCCGTACACACTACCAGGGCGAGTGTTAACAAATTTTAGGGAGATCTGTTACATCTCAGGAGCTCGTTCCCGGAGATGTATTTGAGTTTTCTGACCCTTCTCTGAACCAGGTTCCATGTGATTGTATCTTACTATCCGGGGATTGTATTGTAAATGAAAGCATGCTCACAGGTATAGAATACAGAAACGTTGCTATGGGTCTCGGTGAAAACTAAAGAAAACTCAGGTGAATCGGTTCCGGTTTCGAAGACCCCCTTGACAGATGATGCTCTCGACTATCTTAATATCAGTGCACCTTCGGTTCATTCTAGTGTTGCCAAACATTTTCTGTTTAACGGGACCAAGATCATCAGAGCGCGACGCCCACAGGGAGTTGATGATGACGAGGCGATTGCGCTGGCAATTGTCATGAGGACCGGGTTTCTAACAACTAAAGGGGCTCTCATTCGCTCAATGCTTTTTCCCAAGCCTTCGGGCTTTAAATTCTACCAGGACTCGTTTCGTTATATATCCGTCATGGGCCTAATTGCTTTTCTGGGGTTCATTGCATCTTTCGTTAATTTTGTGCGCTTAGGGGTAAGTCCTGCCGCCGTCAATCACCGAAACATATTGGGCTTATATTTGATAGCTTTCGTGGAGTTTGATCATTGTCAGGGCGCTTGACTTGATTACAATCGTTGTTCCACCGGCACTGCCAGCTACATTAACAATCGGAACCAACTTTGCTCTGTCTAGATTGAAAAACAAAAGCATTTTCTGCATTAGTCCCCAGAGGTAAAACGGACGTTCTATAACATAGAAGATGCCCTTGCTAACATTTATGATAGAGTCAATGTGGGCGGTAAGCTTGATGTGATCTGTTTCGATAAAACCGGCACCCTCACCGAGGATGGTTTAGATGTCCTTGGAATACGAATAATGACTCGACATCAAAGGTTTGGCTTTGTGACACAATCCCTGTATTCAATGGCTGATTCGTCTAGACTATCTGAACTTTTATCCGACACATCATCCAAACCAGACTCAGATTCCGCCTTAGCTCGAGGATTTGATAATTATAATATTATCATTCGCATCATGGCGACGTGCCACTCTCTGCGAGTAGTAGACGATGAGCTCCTAGGCGACCCGTTGGATGTGAAGATGTTTCAGTTTACAGGATGGTCTTTTCAAGAGGGTGGAGGCCTGGCACCCGAGCACCAAAACTCCGAAAACGAAACGATCGTTCCTTCTATTGCCCGTCCACCCAATGCCACAGCGTCCGTGAACGGTGGCAATCATGATATCGTGAATGTAAGCAACTGCCCGCTTGTTTGTCTCAACGCCAACCTAGTCGAACGTGGAAATAACGATATGGCCTAAACTTATAGGGAGCTGTGGAACTCGGTATCTTACGCAGTTTCGAATTCGTCTCACAACTTCGCCGTGCAAGTGTGATTGTAAGACAATTTGGTGATAGTGGTGCCACTGTTTTTGTAAAGGGTGCCCCAGAAAGCGTCAAGGATATCTGTCGCCCAGGAAGCTGTCAGTGTGTTCATACTTTTCTCAGTATTGACTTATTAACCGACTGGTACAGTACCTTCGGACTTTGAGGCGGTTCTAAGCCAGTATACACACAACGGCTACCGCGTCATCGCTTGCGCTGCTAGATATGAACAGAAGTTAAGTTGGATGAGAACTCAGAAAATAACTCGCGCGGATGCAGAGGCAGGCCTGGAATTTATCGGGTTTATAATCTTCGAGAATAAGCTGAAACCGAAGTCTACCGAAACGATAGCTGAGCTGAACCAGGCCAACATAAGAAACATCATGTGTACGGGCGATAACATACTTACAGCAGTAAGTGTTGCCCGGGAGTGTGGTATACTGGGAATCGAAGAACAATGTTTTATACCACGGTTTATAGAAGGTTAGTTATCCTGGGGATGGTTCATGGCGCATCTTAGCACTAATGTGATCAGGGATACCGCATAATCTGAAAACGTCCTTATGCTGGGAAAGTGTTGACAACCCAGCCTTAGAACTGGACCCCGAAACGTTGATGGTATGTTATTTTGTTTTGGATCAGCTAGATATAAGGGTTAACAATGAGCAGCCGGTGTTGGATTCCGGTGAAGCTAATTCATCCTTTCCTGAGGATCCCCACAAAGCTTGCAAATACTCGCTTGCAATCAGCGGTGACATTTTTAGATGGATTTTAGATTACGAGAACGAAACCGTTGTGAAAAGGGTGAGTATGCATCCACGTTTGGGGAACACAAAATTGACCCTTGTCTTTTCTACATTTATGATCTAACTCGATTATTTTTTTAAATTCAGATGCTTGCTCGTGGAAATGTATTTGCGAGGATGTCCCCGGATGAAAAGCACGAACTTGTCGAAAAGCTTCAATCACTTGATTACTGCTGTGGGTTCTGTGGCGATGGTGCTAATGACTGCGGAGCATTGAAGGCTGCAGATGTTGGCATATCCCTGTCGGAAGCTGAAGCCTCTGTAGCAGCTCCCTTTACAAGCCGTCGATTTGACGTTACTTGCGTCCCGACTCTGATCAGGTTTGAGGATCCGATTCTTTCTGTAACATGGCAACTAATTCTATTACAGAGAGGGCCGGAGCTCACTGGTCACGAGTTTCTGCTGCTTCAAGTATATGAGCTTGTATTCAGCAATCCAGTTTGCAACTGTCAGCTTCCTGTACACAACAGCATCTAACCTCGGTGACTTCCAAGTGGGTTTTTCTTTCCAATATATTAGGGGCATCACTGATCATCGTTCATTCAGTTTTTATTCATCGACCTTACTCTTATACTACCAATCGCGGTCTTTAGTAAGCCTAACAATCCCAACTGCATCCTATCATTCTAAGATGAGAAGCTTATTTCTTTTTCAAGTGGGATGGACTGCTCCCTATCCCGTTCTTTCACGGAAGCGACCAACCGCGGACCTTGTCTCGAGAAAGGTCTTGACGCCTTTGCTCGGGCAGATAATTGTATGCGTAATTGTCCAGCTGATAGCCTACAAGTCTGTCCAGTCACAACCATGGTAACTCTCCCCTCTATGCAACTTCTTAAGAACCCCTAGTGACCTTTCTTTCTTTTTCTTTTTGCAGGTTCAAAGCTCCCAATACAGATCTGGGAGAGGATAATATCGAGAACTCGGAGAACACCGTTCTATTCTTGACATCCAGCTTCCAGTATATATTGGCAAGTGTCGTTTTGAATGTGGGCCCACCGTTTCGAAACCCAATGAAGTCAAACAGTACGCCTTTCTGAAAATTGTACTGTCCAGCGATGATATCTAATACCTCCCAGGGCCGTTCCTTGCCGTCATATCCATAGACTTGATCTTTTCGGTCTATATGCTTTTCAGACCATCCAGTTGGGTAAGGCGGGTCATGCAGTTGACGTACTTGTCAGACGGTTTTGCTACATGGTTGCTTGGATTAGCAATTGGAAGCTTCTTGTTCGCTTGGTTAGCAGAGCGAACAATATTTCCCCAAATTGCTCGCATTATAGGACGCCTGAAAATAGGCATGCTGCCAGGGCATCAGAAGCAGCGTCGCCGGTATAAAATACTGCTTGAGGAGATGACTAGATAGATTGCTGACTGAGGGTGTGGAAGTCGGTGCGATAGCAAGCATGCGCTTGTCGGCGCTCACCCAATTGGAATTGAGATAGAAAAATTCATGGTACAGGCAAATTGTGAATACATGCTCATTCGAAGTTCTAACGTGTGGTATTTGGTGTATCGAGAGGTGTATGGCCGGCTGAACCAGCCTGTACTAGATATATGAACATGGTTTCTCTCCCATTTTTGTCTGCGCTCAATGATCCCAGGGGTGCTTCCAACCGAGCAACGCAGGTCCGTCCTTCTTAGCTCGGTACATTAACTACATAAGTTGAGGATTTATTAGAGAACCGGCGAAGACGTCATAGTAAGGTACTGGTGATCTTACGAAAAACCACATGCTGGCGCCGAGGGCGGTTGCCGTAAAGCGGTAGAGTGGTCGAGCAGGGTGGATATGGATGGGATGACTCGCTGCCATGTCTAGACGACGGTTAGGTGCCGCAGCGAAAATGATTTGGGCGATGCCGGAAGGGTCCTCACCTGCTCAAATTGCGGATATCAATTGACGATGATGTTCGATGAGGCCGGAACGGGGAGGTTGGTTTGATTTCAAATCGGAGCCAATCGGAATTTATCACGTGATCCTATCTCCGTCATGCTTGCCAGATTGATCTGTCGCACTAATGCTGGAAGTAGTCCAAGTCTATAAGTATATGTAACTTTTGTGTCAAGTACTACCAAGCTTGATAGCGCTGCAAGTTGATATTTTTCGGCCTATTTCGTCTCGATTTGGTATACCTTCGAGCAGCATGCCCCCTTTCTTCTCCGTCTTTCAGTTAAAAGCGTTTGTCTTACTCTGATTTATAGGAACATATTTGAACTTTTCGAAATACCCAAACTACAACTATAATATTGCATCATCGTTGAACGAAAGGCGACGACATTTAAATATCCGTCGCTATCGGATTCTATTCCCCTCGCAATATCAACAAATGTCAAGACTCCCTTCAAACAAGACATAGCGAATGCGAACCTCATACTGATGGAAAATGGGTATCGGTCCTTTGGATCGAGATAGCAATGGTGGCACGAGGTTCACTGGATGTACCGGTATCCGTGAGTTTGAATTTTTGGGCAAACTTGGTGAAGGTACCTTTGGGTAAGTATTTCCACGCTCATCTTGGACTTGGTTGACCTGGACCTTTTGCTTCAGAGAGGTCTACAAGGCGAGAGCCAAAAGAGACGACTCTATTGTCGCCTTGAAAAAGATACTTATGCACAATGAACGAGATGGGGTGAGATTGACCTGGTATTCCTATTTCCTTCAACTATCTGACCGTAAAAAGTTTCCGATTACGGCCCTCCGAGAAATCAAGCTTCTAAAAATGTTGTCTCACGCCAACATCATGCGACTCAGGGAAATGGCTGTGGAGCGAGGTAAAGGTACACGATATCTCGTTATACCCCTTGCGAGACCGGTCTGACTATCAAGAAGGAGAGGGGCGCAAGAAGGCTAGCATGTATATGGTTTTCCCCTACATGGAACATGACCTTTCGGGACTTTTGGAGAATCCTGCTGTTCATTTCACTGAACCTCAAATTAAGTGCTACATGATCCAACTCCTCGAGGGACTAAAATATCTACACGGGGTATTTTTATGCCTAGATATAATGGGAAATGACTTTTTCTAACTTGGTACAGAATTGCATTCTACACCGCGACATGAAAGGCTAGTTATGTCACAATGTTTTGAAGGGATATTTTTGCTAACATTCGTACAGCGGCGAACTTGCTTATAAGCAACCACGGTGTCCTACAGATCGCTGACTTTGGTCTGGCACGGCCTTTCGACGAAGCACCTCCTCAACCCGGAAAAGGAGGGGGGGAAGCGAAAAGAGATTATACCACTTTGGTTGTGACTCGATGGTATCGCCCTCCAGAACTACTTCTCCAACTCCGTCGCTATACATCTGCTATTGATATGTGGGGTGTTGGGTACTTCACGCACTTGAACCTTTTTCCCGTCAAATATCTAACATATACAGATGTGTTTTCGGTGAGATGTTCAAGGGAAAACCAATCCTTGCGGGTAACAGTGATCTCAATCAAGCACAACTCATATTCAGTCTTGTAGGCACTCCTACAGAAGAGAATATGCCAGGGTGGAGCTCCCTTCCGGGTTGCGAAGGCGTGAAAAGTTTCGGCAACAGACCAGGGAATCTTGCAGAAGTATTCAAAAAGTAATACATCCTTTCCATGAGTTTCTTCGGTTTAACTTGGTTATATCTTTCTACATCAAGGAATTCGGCATCTAACTGATCTCGTTCACAGCCAAAGCCCTATCGCCATTTCTTTGCTAACCGAGCTCTTGAAACTTGATTGGCGGAAAAGGGTGAATGCGATTGACGCGTTGAAACATCCTTATTTCTCGACACCACCCCTCCCAGCGCGTCCGGGTGACATTCCAACTTTCGAGGATTCCCACGAACTTGATAGACGGAGATTCCGTGGACAGAGAGCTGCTATGCCTCCAGCACCTGCTGGGGGCTCTGTGGGGATGGGTCGGAATGGTGGATGGTCAACCAATTCAGGAAATAGAACAAATTCAGATGCCAGAAATCCTCGTGTTCCCGGTGCTCCCCGCGGAGTTAAAGCAACTTCCAATGGAAGCATGGGGAACCAACGGCGCGATACCTGGAATAATGATTCCCAGCACACTCGGCAGAGAAGGATTAATGATGATTCAAATCAAAGTCTCGCGTCTCGGCATAGAGACGGCGGCTTACCACCTAAACCCCCAGCGCCAACCCATCATGAACCGTGGATGACAGGCCATTCCGATAAAGGGGGGCGAGACCGAGGCTACGGGCCTCGCTATGGCGGCCCCGAAGCAAGCGTCGATTCGTATATTCCTATTTACAGCGGGAGTGGTCGGAATCGTGAGAGAGGCCATGGCCCCACCAACTCCGACTGGCGTGGCTCATATCACGACAAGTCATACCAGAACAAGCTTGATTATTCACGAGATAATCCATCAAGGAGGCGCAGTCGGAGCCCTATGTATAGAGAACGAGTGGACAGAGGCTCGTATCGCCAGTGAGCCCACAATTACCGTGCCCGTTACCCTTTGGATTCGTTCTACGGTGTCGGTGGTTTGGGAGTTGGGGGGGCCGCCGCGCGCCGGCGGTTAGAAACGACAGATTCTTTTCCGCTCTTCGCATTCGGGCAGAAATTAGTCACTTATTTGCTCATGTTGAGTGCTCGGCATTACAACAACATTCTACTTTTTCGGCGTCGATCCGAAATCGTAAAACGGAAAATGAAACACTTTTCTCTAGCAAGTTCTTGAATATCAAGTGGCACACGTCAGGCCCATAGATCTCCAACATTCTGAAGCCTAACATCTTCTGGTAGGAAGGTACCGTTGAGGGACTCCCACCAGGAGCCAAAACAAAAATGACATTACCCTCTTAACTTCCCGCCCATCTAGTTCTCTCCTGGTGCGACATGGAAGTATATGTGCCCTAATCTATGTGGAATGATTAATGCAATAGAGCCCAGCGGAACTCAATATGAGCAGACTTAATACAATATTCTCGTCATGATCCGGGCTAAAGTGAAAACCAGTAATTAGCCGCCAAAAATCATTCATAGGTGGAAGGGATATCGTATCAGTACATGAGAGGCTTTCAAGTCTTTCGTATAAGTCCTTGATCGTCGTATTATCGACGTTGCTGATATCGGCCATCAGATAGGCAACCTATATAGGATGGTTAACGCAACGTTGATACCACAAGAAAAGGGAAAAAAAGGAAGGGGAAAAAAAAAAATTTACGGCGCCGGCGAATTGCAACTTACGTCACCTCTACTATCCGTCATTTGCTTGTCGACATTATGATCACCGAGGATCTCGTTGACTGGAAAGGTCAGCCAGTCTAACAGAAACATGTTGTGTTTTCTTACCTTTCCGGAGAACACCTGGGACATTGTGGTGAATATAAATAACCTATAATCGTCAGGGCCAATACACGATACTCGCAGGGGAGGAGGGCATAATATACCCGAGCATGGTCTGGTTCATCCATAGTTAAGGAACGAAGAGCAACCTCCGGAAGATTGACCGCGCCCAGAGTTGTGCCCTCATTGACATATCTAACCAAAGCCTCTGCCACCTCAACGCCAATCGCACGTTGCGCCTCCTCGGTGCTACCACCGATGTGTGGGGTCAAAATTAAATTCTTGAGAGCACGGAGATCTGTTCCCCAGATGTTAAGATCGTTGTTGAAGTAGTCACCATTCCCCGCAGGCTCGTTTGGATACACGTCAAGTGCAGCACCGGCAATCTTGCCGGACCGCATCGCGTGTATCAAGGCAGGTATGTCGACGACAGTTCCTCTGCTGGCATTGATCAAATAGCTACCATCTTTCATGAGCTCAAATTGTTTCTGTCCCAGCATGTTTTTCGTTTCAGCAAGCTCGGGCACATGGCACGTAACGAAATCCGCCTCGGACAGGAGATTCTCCAGTGTTGAAACTTGGCGAGCCGTGCCCAGTTCCATGAGATTTATCACGTCATAATAAACAACCGACATACCCATAGCCTCCGCCAAAACCGATAGCTGGGACCCAATGTGGCCATACCCAATAATTCCTGTAATTCAATGTCAGACTACGGCCAATTAAAATCCACGAACCAACCATATTCGGCGCAACGTGGCTTAGAAGGAAGAATAATACCTAGCGTCTTCCCCCTAATCTCCCAGCATTTGTTGCTGACTTTGTTCCACGTGCCATTGTGCATTTCATTGGAACGGTCGCCAAGCTGACGAGCCAGAGCAATGATTTCACAAATGACCAGTTCGGCCACACTCCGAGAATTGCTAAACGGAGAATTAAACACTGCGATACCATGCTCGGCTGCATACTGGAGGTCGACTTGATTTGTTCCAATGCAAAAGCAACCAATTACTATGAGATTGCGTGCTTCCTTTAAGACACGCGCCGTCAACTTTGTCTTCGAACGAATTCCGATCACATGAACGTCTCTATTGACAAAGAGAAAAGTTCTGTCAGTAGGCATTTCAGAATACGTAGTCCGCACTCACCGAATCTTCTCTATAAGTTGATCCTCGGGTAGCGATGACTTGAGAAACTCTACTTGGTATCCTTGCTTGTTGAGGATATCACGACCTGTCTGGTTGACATTTTCCAGGAGCAAGACCTTTATATCCTCGGTGGCGAAAGGTTTTAAGTGCTTCGCATTGAGAGACGGGGCCATGCGGTTTGTGAAGGCCGAGCCACCATGGCTAGATGGAGCGGATTGGAAGGACGCGTTTGGTGAAGTTGAAAAGCTCTGGCCTTGCGAAATAACCAGGTTCGCCGCATCCCTACCGGAACCTATATCTCTTGCAGACGTCGCCATGTTTCAACCGTCAATGGGCGCAAAGTGAGACTCCGTAGAAATTGTTCTTTTGATCTTGGATAATCAAGGTTAGAACTGTCAAAAATAGTGGTCACAATCGAGTGGGGAGAAAGGCGAAAGGCTCTCCCATTAGTTCTCACCGACTTCCCAGGCAATTTACCCTTGGACGATTTGATGTTTGGAAGGTAAAAGTAGGCTATAGATTCAAAGGGGGAAACGTAGTGTGTCATAAGTTTCTTTTATATGAAAAAATTTAATAAGCACCTCAGTTCTGGAGCAGCTCGGCCTTCGGGGGGTCACTGTACCATTCGATTTGAGTCATCCTACTCGGCTTCGCTCCGAAATAACTCCAGCGACCAACAGTCGATGAACTGTTTTCAAACACCGTAATCCCTCATTAATAGGTGTGGAACAGGCATATCCAATACTAGGATAATAGCATTCGCTAAAAGAGATTCTTACAGGTGCTAGGTTATCACGCCCTACGATGGGCTTTCCAGTCACTGCAGCCAGCGCCTTCGCCCAAGAATCTATCGCTGAGAACGATCAGCTCCGGACTCGGAGTCGGAGGAGCAGCACAAGTCCAAAGGAGGGGTCAAGGTGGGGCAGTTATCTTAGCCCCGCCACGGTGAATCGGTGAAGTGAGGCGGTCGGTCATATTATTATTTTATAGTCAGTCAGCCCGTTAGGTGTTCCGTTCGTGTTTCTCTGCGACTTCAATTAAGCGGATTATTTTGATGCGGTACCACAACGGTCACTAAACCAAGACGCTGATTACGGATCTCATTCTATATTTTTTGTCTCCTAGAAAAAGCTTTCTAAGAATTGCTTCACAAAATTATATCCCCCGGACCCGTCATCTAGCATTGTTTTGGAACCTGCTATCAAGGAAGCTGTCTCCATGTGGACGGATTAAAGGAATTAATTTGGCATGCATTGAAAGACATTCATCCTCATTAACATCAGGTTCCAAGGCATTCATGCTAGATAACTTCTGCGTGAAACCAATTCAATTTAGAAACAAAAGTCTACCTACCATAGGCTAGTCGATGATGTTGGATTTTTGTTGGAGTTTCTGCCCGGTTGAATTACATCTGCATGCCTTGCAACTTTTTAGTTGCTTCGTCTGTGCCAGTAAAAGGCTTGCTGGCGGCTTTGGGTCTAGATTTGGTCGAAGTGCTGTCTTTCGGGAGCTCTTTGGTGTAAGGAAGAAACTCTGGCGCACCGGGTATGTATTTGCGGAGGGGCTCCGGAACAACAAATCCCTATCTGCTGTCAGTGTGAGTCATACCAGCTATACGCAACACCTTGTTCATACATCATCTGTTTGGTAGTTCTCAAGTATGCAACAGAGCGTTCTCTCTGTAGCGCACAGTGTAGCATTCAGTGCATGGACATATGCTTTTTTCGCGTCCGTGGTCTTTTTAGGACCATATCGAATGCCGAGTGCACGTGCCTGGTAGTCAGTACAGTTCGAGCAAGAAACGAGCTCTTTGTATTCCTGCTGGAAGGGAAACCAGGCTTCAAGGTCGAATTTCTTCGCTGCGGCATTATTCAAGGCGCCAGAAACTATAGAAACAATCTGATAGGGGAGTCCAAGGGATTGATAGAACTCCTCAGAAGTGGCGATCATTTCGTCAAACACTTTCCAGGAATCTTCAGGTTTCGTGAGAATAAATTGTTCAATCTATTATTGCGTGAGTTTTTCGGGGTCGTTGCCTTAGTGGGGGCCTATGTCTGACCTTCTCAAATTGGTGAACACGGAATACCCCCCAAGCATCCTTCCCATGAGCGCCGGCCTCCTTGCGGTAGCAAGTACTATATCCAGCATATCTGTCATCCAGTAAGCCTCTGCATACCACTATAAATGCAGCATGTCTCACCTAATAGGGAGGTCCTTGTCCTGGAGCCATTCGCTATCATGCAGCGCCGATAGGGGCTGCTCCGAGGTGGCAATTAGATACTTGTCAGTGGTCTTATCCTCGCTCTCAGTGACTTTGTAGAGCTCTTCGTCAAACTGTTCGAGCTGGGCAGTTTTTGCCATCATCTCCCTAAGCATGAAGTGAGGTGGCTGATTCGGCTTGTACCCACGCTTCCATAGGAATTCCAATCCATAGTTCACAAGTGCAAGGTTCAAGAAAAGGCCATAACCGGTAAGGCAATATCCACGATGGCCAACAATCTTGACACCGCGTTCCGGATCGTAGCCATCAAGTCGGGTCAAGACTTCATGGTGCGATAAGCAGTTCGGTTTTTCGGCGACGAAGTTGTCCGGAGACCACGTCCTGATAATGGAATTATCATCCTACAAGACGCGGTCAGTATCGTCCACAATCCTAAGCCCTTTCCCAAAAGCACCACTGACCTCGTTGTTGCTCACGGGGACCGAATCATGGACATAGTTGCCAATTGCTCGAATTTTTCGATCTCTCAGGCTTTCTTTCTGCAGAGCAACCTCTTCTGCCGCTTTCCGCCGGGACTCTAGCTTTGCCTTATCCTCCAAAAGGAGGCTCGCATCTTCCTTGTTCTAGTTTCCGAACGTCAGTCAAATGACAATATTGTTGAATTTGGGGATCTCGAGGAACGAATCTCACTTTTTTCTTTTTACCGATATCCTTAAGGAGAGCATTGAGCTGGGAGTTTATTTGGGAAACCTCGTAGCGTGCTGCAACAAATCCCGACATTAGTTTATTTAAATCTCAGGTTGCCCGCATCGCTAAAGAGAATGATCAATAAAAACGTACCCCGGCGAGCTTCTTCATATAAGGAAAGAACCTCATCGACTGCAGTTTCAGGTGCCGATCTTCTCCTCTGGCTCTCCTTAATTTTATTCGGATCTCCGCCACGGTCGGTAATGAAATCAGCAAGGTCCAACATATTTTGTTGCTTATTCGAGGCCAAACGAGTTCGATTCCAGGTGCCAGGCCCAGTGTTGACGTTCGTTTGATCAATGTGCAGCAACTTCGACTTAGCGGGGAGACTATGAGGGGCAATCGAAATTTGGTCAACGTTTCTCCGATGAACCTGACAGTTAGGGCATCCATCCGCACCTAAATTATTAGGTCACAGTGCTGACCCTCCAACCTCAAATAGGCTAGCTCGTATCAGTATTAGGACTAAATAAAAATCATTTCAAACATCAGTTTCATCGCTAGTTAGTTACGACTTACGAGTAACTCAAATCATCAAATGATGGCTTATTTGTAAATTAGTTTAGTTTAGTTGAATTTGTTAACTAATAAGCCTGGCTAGATAGCTTAATAAACCTATTTTACTTTCTCACACATATCCATACTCTGAAGCGTGAAGACCTTTGAAGCGGAGACGAATATAACGAGACGCTAGACGGCTACACCAAAAACCCTGCAGGGCTGGTGGCTAGCCAGCTATGTCCAACAGAAATAGCGTTACGTACACTCACTGGCCACGAAATGCCGAATTCCCCGATGTTACAATATTCTACTAGGGCCGGTTTCGATATATCTGACTACAGTACATAAAACAGTGTGGATGGGTACATCTATGGGCCAATACTAGGAATACTAGATAAGATCAATATAATGGTGTATATAATGAAACTAGGTCTGTTCCTACCCTCTTTTCATACTTTATATAGCTACTCCTTGCCGTGATTAACCTTACATGATTTTTTTATTCTTTTCTCTACCACAGGCATTCCCCGTTATATATAATCTTTTATATATGGATATTATGGATTTTTATACTATATTTAGAACTGGAATATCTTTCTTCTCTACTCTTACTAAACTACCAAAGCCTGCTTAGATTAGCACTTACTATACAATTCTCTGTTTTAATAGCTTTACTACCTCTTTTTACTGCGCGAAGTATAATTATTAAATAGCCTTAATACCCTGCTGAAGGCTACTGGCTATAGATGCGGCCCTCCCTCCCGGACGGCGGAGCGTAGCAAAGGGCAGGCCGCTTTTAATACTATACAGTAATATTTGGAACTGTTGAAATGCAGCAACACTAGTGATTATTAAGGCATTGGCGCTTATCAGAGAATTCGACATTCCGTGGCTAGGGAGTATACAGACCATGAGTGAGGTAGATTTTAGTATATGGTTGCGGTAATATATAACTAAGCCGCAAGAACCCGAAAAGAAAACAAAAAAAATGCCATCTTTGTTTTAGTGGGGGCGGTTATGGTGTTCCGTATCCCTGATGCAGCCCAGGTACCGAAGTGGAAATAAAGGACAAGCCGCCAGTGGATTTCTATAGATATTTATTCATCGCATTTTTGGGTGCATTTGAAAAAGCTGGAGGCAGATTCAATCAATTAGTAACCATATCGAATAGCACTGTATGTAAACATTCCGTTCAAAATCAAGTTTTCTAATCAGATAGGAACAAAATCCCGCCCCTAGCGTCTAAGGCGCCCAAATCATCGATTCTGCAATTAGTGAAGTCCATCGGAAACAGCGAAACATGATCACCCGCGCATACTCCAAGATCAATGTGTTGGGACATCGACATCAACTGAAACACGAAGAGAAAAGCAGATAGGGCCGGCTTGAAAAGGCAAAACACGAACCGTTATATTGATTCGGTCGACCGCCTGTCACATCAGAGCACACTTATTCCCTCCAGTTGGTTGTGATGGATTTTGCGATTTTTCAATTTCTCCGATCATTAACTCAAAAGCTTTGGCAACGTTGTAGTCAAGACGAGCACTAGCTTCCGTAAACGCACAGCGAAACTCTTCCCCCAGCTGACGGCCCTCATCTAAGGACACTTGACGTTGTTCGGGTTTAAGATCACTCTTATTTCCCACGACGACAAGTGGCACATAATCTGCCCCCTGGTGCACTTCAGCTGGGAGTAAAAACGCCATTTAAAGGTGAAATGCTTACCAAATGGTTTAGTATCTTGTCTCTGATGACCCTTACCATATCAAAAGACTGACGGGACGCCACGGAGTAGGCAATTAGATATCCATGAATTCCGATGAAGTGTTTGGAGTTTAGTATGCTATACTCGTCCTAGTGCTTTGGATTAGCGCTTTGCAATAACCGAGCGCATCAATAATTTCCTCACTTGGCCGGCTGTATCAACTATCTCTGTCGCATAATCCTGACCGTTGTATTTGATAATTCGACTAAAAGTGTTTTCAATCGTCGGATAGTAACTCTCCACGAAGTGTTGCTCAACGAACCGAACTGTGAGCGAGGATTTACCTGGGAAACCATTAGCTCTGGAAAGAAAAAATCCGAGAACGTATACACATGCCTACGGAGCGGCTGCCCACAATGGCTATTTTTCGTTGCTTTGGTGCACTCGGCATTTTCGTGGGCCCAGAGAGGGGGTAGCAATAGGAAAAAGACAAGATAATTCGTGACGCTTGCGGAGGTTAATGCGTCCGGCGATGCTAGCCAGAACCGCGGCGGACAAATACTAACTGCTATAGCCAGAAATCATGAAGAAATCTGGGGGGTTTCGATTGAACTATGGAGACAATGTCGGAAGTAATGGATACGTTCCCTTTAATCCTTGGGAGCGGTGCAGCGCTGGTGATGATGACTCAGTGGATGTGGCAAACTTCCAGACAGCTCAGGAGCTAACGAGCGAATTGTCGCATTGCCGGCACAGGCAAGCATACCTATCAAGAACGGGTCCATCCGTCCCTGGTCCGGGGCTGCTACGACAAAACATGATAATTTTAAACAGCATTGACTCGGGCGTTTTAGCCTAGTCATATTTATAGCATGTCCAAAATACGTCCCTAGTAGTAGACAAGTTGTTGTTGCGACCGTCATACACGAACACAACACTTCAGCCGCGGCCGAAGACGGATTTGTAAATGATAACGTGGCCTACCTCACTTCAACTCCAGAGGTGAGAATCGCTAGCAAGTAGTCAAGGAGGTGATGGAGCCATTTTCATAGCGGTTTCTATCAATATACTGGTCGGCCCTGTATTCAAAGGTGTACCGGATAGCAATCACTTTGATACCAGGGAAATTATATATTAGGTTCCCACTATTATAAAATGGCGAGAATATTCCTTTCAGCCTCGATGCACCGTGTGAGCAAGCCCCTCTGACCGACATATTTGATCGATAATATGCCCTAGTCGTGTCGTGAGCCTAGCTTCTCCTTGCTCCCATGTCTCAATTGGGCCAGTATCTTTTTCCACCTCTCTATGGTACTGCAAAAACTTTTCAGCTGTTGAGAGGATCAATGTCAATCCACCCCCGTCTAGAAATTCATTAACCAGATGCCGAGCTTCCTGGTCAAGGCAAATGGTAAGCAAAAGGATGGACAGGTATCCTGCAACAACATTCACATGCACATCGGCCACGGAGTGTGCCTATATATAATGTCAGAACAAATCAATAGTAACGATTCTTTCCTCACCTGGTCCATGGTGCCAACACTGCCAGAGAATTGCTCAAGAAGCTGGCGAAAGAAAGGAACTGCTCTGTTATTGGAACTTATAAGTATAGCTCTGGACTGTTTGGTCTTCTCTGCTAGATTTATGAGGGTTCCTAGCGCCAAAATGACCTCATTCAATGTGCCATCGTCCTGGTGGCAAAGCTCCCTAGAAATATCCCGGAATTCTGTGGTAACAATATCTGCGAGTCCGCAGACTATATCTGGGGTTGCAAAGCTGTCGCACAGTGTTGGCTCCTTGTTAGTAAGATTCAATATCACCCGAATATAAGACATCGAGGCCTGTCTTCGATCGTGATGATCTAAATTTAGAATATTATGAAATTGAACCAGACGATGAAAACACCGGCAATGATTATAATCGAATGGCCCCGATATTACCGAGTAATCCTCGAGAATCAGGAATATTCGATCCAGAAACTGAAGTTGGACTTTTGGCGTGGAGGAATTTAGATCTTTGATGGCATTTTCCGCAATCAGATCGACCAACTTCCCCAACAATAGCGTAGAGAAAGGGCGAATGGTATTGCCGCTCCCCCGGAGAACTACCAGAGAAGATTTGATGCACTCAAGTGCTAGCAATTGGGGTGACAGACATGACGAAGGAGAACCCATGGCGGGCAGCAAATGAGACCGAACATCCCTGATAGATGCCTGCGCTGTCTTTGAAAGACCAATCGAAGGTTTTCGGGCTAAAATAAGGATATCGTCTTCTGTATCCAATACTGCGGGAGGTAATTCGCGGATCCTTGCCCACAAAGAGTCGGAAAAAACGCGGGAAGTATGGCCGCCGACTATTATCAGCCTGTGAGCACTGAGAGCAAGAGAAGCAGATATTAAATCCAAATCGTTTAATGTACAGTTCACCAGGCGTTCGTCAAATCCTTGCTCAGAGAAACGATGTACAAACTGGGAATCCAAAAGTTTGCCACATAATTCGGCAAGGGCACAACATCTTCCAGACTTTGAATTATATTTGTCTTCAATGTCTTCAAAAATTGAGTCGATGACTTCTCGAAATCGGGCATTGTCCCCAGCCCGCCGAAGCTCGTGGATGCTACGGACGGGTTTGCTATCGTGGGCGTCGTCCTCTTCCGGAGATATGCGCGAAGAGCGTATGTTAAGAGATTCTGCTTTAGTTTCGAATTGGTGCGAGTTCTTTACATCATGGCGTTGGAAATCGGTCAAGCTAAGTGAATCATTCAAAAATGAACGCTGCCGTGAATAAGTAACTCCTGAAGATCGTAACATTGAAGAAGGTACGGGCGCGGGAGGGCTTCTTTGGGGGTGCTTAGGGTCACATGTCCTGGACTCAGACGGATTCCTAGCAAGACGCCAGCGTGCTGAAGTGGAATCCGCCTCATCAGAAGGGTAGAGCTGTTTAGGTACATAATGGGACATTGGCGTAAAAGCCTCACTGCCTCCACTATCTGCAGTACCTAACGAGTCGATCAATCTTTTCCGCGGCGAAGCCGAGTCGAGCTTCTGAGATGTACCTAGAGTACTACTTGAACCCTTACGATCATCACGAAGCCGAGAAGCTGGCTTCTGTCGGCGGGCAGAACGCCAGTAAGAATACGGGGGTCGGTTGATTGATTTGGCCTCAAAAGGGATGTCTGGAGTCGGAGACCGAGAAGTGTCACCACCGCCCGAAGCGTTGTCGCGATCGGGGTGTTTTGGAAGGGAACTAATGTTGTTTCGCGGGCCGGCGTTCCCTAGATTCACACCCACAGACACCGCCGCATGTGAGTTCATCCGGCGTAGTGTAGGGTCAATGTAGGCTTCTTCGTGAAGCGACTTCCTCCGTTTTCGCGGCGTGGGCTCATCTCCTTCATCTTCATCCTCGTTTCCCCCTCTGGTAACCCGAGAATTGTCTGGTTTTGATATGAGTAAATCAACGTGCTCATAGGCTTAAGCACTCACTTGAGCTCTTCGACAGGTGGGAAGACTGAGATGTTCGAACAGAAGGTGTTGTTGACGTTGCTGATTCACTAATTGGGGAAATGCGAGACGTCGATGCTCTGGCAGAATCACCTAAACCCTGCGTATATGGCTCAAGCCTGTTCAAGGGTGATTTACCATACGTCACCCTTCGTTTCCTATTTTGCGACATGCTGAATAGACGGGGTGCAAGGAATAAAGAGACCTGAATTGTATGATACGGGCAAGGTGCGCAAAGCACAGTATTCCACGCATCCTCTTATGGTATCCGAAGACAGTGTCCGAGCAGTAAGCTAAGGTTCAATTCGTTCTTCTAGAATTGGGGTCGAGCTATCAGCCTCCCATTCTCATCACATGATGACTAACACACGGGGCCTTGTAACTAACCAACCAAAGCGCTCGACCCAGTCAGCTTGGAGTACCTTGGTACGTATCTGTTTCAGTTATGACTTCCTGTTATCATATTGTCGCCGCAGGTTAGTACTCAAGAGTTCCCAAGTTACCCATGTGCCCGAACAGCATATCAACTAGGATGAAAAGTCAGCGATTCCTGGCCTGATGGGGATATTGCGTAGTGAATTCGGGGCCTGTATTTACCTATACTGCACAAAGTACTAGGGACTCCAAGCACTCCCTCCCGATCATGGTAATCTTCACTATTAACGACGTTGAAAGCGATTTAAGATCTACAGTTCTTGGTTCTGACGATGGGCCATCACCGTGGCCAGTACCCTCGCACCACCCACCAGGGTATGGAGTACGAAGGTAGTCTCGGGGTACTGATAAGTTAGGTAATAGGTATCCGTAGTAGTTTCAGCAGGCGACACTAGCTGGGTGGGCAAGCGATCAGACTCCGAGGTAGTACCAGCTTATCTTTGTTCTTTACATTTTGATACAAAATTGCTTCCAGCGTGTTTAAGTACCTAGTTCCCTGAACGTCCTGTCAACCATTCATGTTAGGTTAGGGTATTCTGGTAACATCACTACAACATTGGACACGGTTTTACCCTTTGGGGCTTTAGTATTCTTCTCTACCCCACCACCACGATAACGGTGTCACCTTCATTATTAGTTCATTTTTATTTTTATTTTTTTTTACATCCACCCCGACATCACCTCCTTGCCAAAATGAGCGGAACAATGGAACCTATTCCTTCACCGGCGCAAGGTGTTGGCCCAATTTACAGATCAGACAGGGAAAAGCCCACAGCAACAGTGTCCAAGAGCATATCCTACGAGAACGTCCATGTTCTTCCTCAGACTCCTCAACTGATAGCACTATTGACGTAAGTCGCAAGTTTAGCCAGGTCCTCCATGGGTTATGCACGCTCCAAGTCCGACTAATATACCGCAGCATGATTAGAGATCAGAATACCGGTCGCGCTGATTTCATCTTCTATTCGAATCGGATAATTCGCCTCTTGGTTGAAGAAGGACTCAACCATCTCCCAGTTGTTGAGCAATCTGTCACTACCCCCGTGGGTCGCTCTTATCTGGGCGTAAAGTTTGAGGGGAAAATATGTGGTGTTTCAATTATGCGAGCTGGAGAAGCCATGGAACAGGGGCTGAGAGATTGCTGTCGTTCTGTGCGAATAGGCAAAATTCTCATACAACGAGATGAAGAAACGTGCATGCCGAAACTTTTCTACGAAAAGCTACCCACTGACATCTCAAATCGATGGGTCCTTCTACTTGACCCAATGTTTGCAACAGGTAAGCAAACACGCACTTGCAGCGCTGAGTCCAACGAGGTTAAAATAAACTAGGGGGATCCGCAACACTCGCTGTCGAGATATTAAAGGCTAAGGGTGTTCCCGAAGAGCGTATCCTTTTCCTCAACCTCATCGCGAGCCCTTCGGGTGTTGCAGATTTCGCCGAACACTTTCCAAGGCTACGAGTTGTGACGGCCTTTATCGACCAAGGTCTAGATGAAAAGAAGTAAGGACACGCCAGTGGGTTTTAGTAACAACTCTAATACTAAGTTCTTATAGGTATATAATTCCCGGTCTCGGTGACTTCGGTGACCGCTATTATACCTTGTAAAATCGGTCCTAGGCGGGTCAGGGCCCTCTCAAAAAGACAGGCATAAATCGCATCAACTGTTCTTAAGCAGCGATACTTACCATTGGTGAGGCACACCCACATTGCCTTATATCCTATTAACAGGACTCTGAATTTCTGGAAACAGCACAGCAGTGTGGACGTTCATACATAGAGTCTTCATATTGTAGGTTGTTTGTCTTCTCGGTAATAAGCCCATTAGTCCTCAACAAATTGACCAGTCTGCTCTGCAACATCGACACCCTGACCGCCAGGAGAATCGGGCCGGTTATTAGAACGCATGGCGATAGCATCGCCTTCTTCGTATCTATCCGCGGTGTCCTTGGCAACTGCGTCACAAGCGTCAACCCAATCCGAGTATACATCGACGGCAGCAGAGAGGTCTAGAGGCGTATGTGGTTAATACTAGTACGAGTTTATCACTAAATTCCGGAGCTTACAGTTGATGCCCGTCTGGAACCGTTGTCCGCAGACCTTGCAGGACAAATGTCCTAGTCCTAGCTTTTTGTCCAACTTCACAACAATCGAATTCTCGTGATTGCAAAACAGGCATGCGAACGTGCTTGGGAGAGGCTCTCTCTGCTCCTGAAATTAGCCCCTGTTCGATAGGGTGTGGAACTTGTCTTCAAACTCGTACTACCTTTCTAGGCTGCTGGGGTTGACGGCTTGACTTCTTACGTTTACCCTATCATTTATCACGCATCAGATACAGCCCCGGGACTTATCCAACCTCAGAATTATATATATAGAACAGACGGAGCTAAACATACCATACTTGATAAATGCAGATGGGATATGGCAACGAAAATTGGGAGTCTTGTGATTGTTCCCAGAACTCTTACGTCGATTGAATCAGGTTCGGCAGGGTGGTATTCGGTGCGCAAACGGTGCAAATATTGCAAACTGCATTTCTTGCGGGCTGCGGCTCACAGGAGTGGTTGCACTTTGCAGGCTTTACCCCACTATTCCTAACTTTAACAGACCCAAGGTGGGGAGGAAACAACCAAAGGTGTGGTATGGTGTGTGGACTCTGTAGTGTGTACTCCGAGTAGGCTTCTACGGAGTATATACTACGAACTACATCCTCTATAGATCGTCCGTGTTCGAAGAATCATCATCAGTCTGTTTGGTTCTAACAAGGGCTTGAAATTGGGCCATTATTGTTAAGCAGTGTGCGACAGCCCTGTTACTAGTAATAATAATGTACAGTGTACAGTGTTGGGGTGAATCTACCATATCAAAACATGTAATGTGGATCAAAAATTTCATAAGATGGGGAGAAGTCTGATTATGGCATCTGAGACAAGACCTATGCCTCTCAGTCTTCGAAACAAAATAGTCTGTAGATTTGTGTCGACAAAAAATTCCAACCACAACCAGAAGGCAGAAAGCGCAGGGTCGAACGCTGGATGTGGGGATGAGTGAAAATTTCACGTGACTTATTAAATGCTCCAATGAAACGATCTCAAGTTTGTGGGTAGTTTATTACGTAAGGAAACTATAGGGCCAGTGTCTCGCTTAACCGAACTTTTCTGTGGGATTTTGTCCTCAACTTCTTGTCCGTCGAAACCGCGGCAAGCAGCACGAATCGACTCGACCACTTCCACCTAATTGCGTGGTGTCAACTTCTCGTCTGTCTTCGAATATTGACGGATAGGACCGAGTCGCAATTATGGCTGTTGGAAAGTACGATATTTCGAGCCCTGAGTCATGAACCTCAACCCCAATGAGCCCGTTGCTAACGAACGTCCAGGAACAAGCGCTTGTCGAAGGGCAAGAAGGGCATCAAGAAGAGAACTGTTGATCCCTTCACCAGGAAGGATGAGTACTCTGTGAAGGTAAGCAACCTGATTTTCTGGACCTTGGGCTTTGTTAACAAGGAGTAGGCTCCCTCGACCTTCCAGATCAGAGAGTGAGTTGGATGCTTGTTGAATATTCTTCATGACATTTGATCGTGGGAAAGCAACTAACCCATCTTCGAAAAGCGTCGGCAAGACCCTCGTCAACCGCACCAGCGGTCTTAAGAATGCGAACGATTCTCTGAAGGGCCGCATCTTCGAAGTCTCTCTCGCGGACCTCCAAAACGACGAAGATCATGCTTTCCGCAAGGTCAAGCTCCGCGTTGACGAAATTCAAGGAAAGAATTGTCTCACCAACTTCCACGGTCTTGACTTCACCACCGACAAGCTACGATCCCTTGTGCGCAAATGGCAGTCACTTATCGAGGCCAACGTCACCGTGAAGACAACCGATGACTATCTTCTACGCCTATTCGCAATTGCCTTTACCAAGAGACGTCCCAACCAAATCAAGAAAACCACATACGCTCGTTCCTCTCAGATCCGCGCTATCAGGAAGAAGATGACCGAAATCATGCAACGGGAGGCTTCGAGCTGTTCTCTTTCGCAGCTTACGACGAAGCTCATCCCCGAGGTCATTGGCCGCGAAATTGAGAAGGCAACACAGGGAATCTATCCCCTGCAGCATGTAGGTCTTCGGTCGATAGGGTCGTGGAGATTACAGCTAATCGGTATACAGGTCCACATTCGCAAAGTTAAACTTCTTAAGTCGCCCAAGTTCGATCTCGGTGCACTGCTCAACCTGCATGGCGAGTCAACCACCGATGACAAGGGCCAAAAGGTGGAGAGGGAGTTCAAGGAGCAGGTCCTGGAGAGCGTTTGAGATTCTAAAATCTTAAGAGTTCCTGGGCTTTTCTCTTGTAGGGTCCTGGGGGCTTTTCCAGATTGTTCCGCTGTGAAAATAACCAAAATCGATGTCAACGTGAATGATACTTAAACTATAGTCGTATCTCTTAATTTGTCACCTGCCTATTCGTACTTGCAGATCCATTTTGCTCTGCATTCGACGTACCAGTTTAAAATCGTGGGAAATCCTGTCGGGTTTGGTAAGGTTGTTCTATTGTTGATGGGTATGTGATACAGAAGTAGGGTTACCTGATTGTTGGTTAAACTAGAGTGTTTTGACAGGGAAGAGCATGTGTTTCATAACCAGGCCTGGTTGTTTACCAGACACCGCACAGTGGACTTTGGGAAAGGAGCGCTAGCTGTAACTGATCACTACTGCTATTGACATCATGGTTAAATTAGACAATGTTGGAACCACTAATGAATATCTTGGAATCTTATAATACTATTGTAGTAATAGGCTATCACAAGTTCACAACTACCAAGGCTGCGGCACGTGATCGCTACCAACCGCGCTGGTGGCCATTTGGCATGACCTGCCAAGGCCCGAATAGCTAGTCTTATTTAAATATATATTTTAAAATATTCTAGAGTATTTATAATTTTATATTAAATAGAAGTTTATAAGAACCTACTGTCAGAGAAAGCAGAAGCTAACAGCCAATAATTCTGCCTTACTAACGCCTAATCATGTCACTATAGAGCTACAGGATAATCTGGACTGGTTATATCAGGTAATATAATACTATTATAGAATAGGACTAGGGTTAAAGCAGATGCTTTACTATAATAAAGAGAGTGATTTAGTATAATAAAGTAGGTACTTTAATATAGTAAATCAGGAAATATAATTATTTAAATATTTAAGAATAGTTATTATTACTATATCTAGAAATTTTACTTAATATCTATTATCTTTAGAATTAAAGCTAGTCTATCTTTTAAGTTATATTTCTTAATATATTTCTTATTCTTTAGTTAATAAACCTACTAAGGACTCTTTTCTACTTATTTATAAAATATTCTTAAGGCTAACTAGACTTAAGAAGGATCAGCAGACCTTATCTAATAATAATAGATTTTTAGTTTAAGATAAAAAGAGAATATCTCTATCTAATATAAGTACTTTAGTATCTATATTTAAGACTACTACTAATACTATATCTAAGATACCTAGCCCTGCTAATAAACTTAAATATATAAAAAATATTATTACTAGACTTATAAACTAGATCTAATTACTTCAGGCTTTTAAGAGAATTAAAGCTAATAAAACTAAAGTATTTAAAGATAAGTAATCTATTCTAAGATAATATTTAACTTTAATAGATATATATATTTAGATTAATAACTTATCTAATATAGATAAGTTAGATAAGATTCTATTTACTAGAATATATCTTAGTAAACCTGTATTTAACTAGTTTAAACTATATATACAAGACTTCTAGAAAAATCCTAAATAAGCTAATAGAAAGGACTCTATTAATACTATTTTTAATAATTACTAAGGCTTTAAATAGTAAATTACTAAAGTCTTTAGTAACCCTAATACTAAGAAGACTACTAAATAATATATATATATATTAAAATAAGGACTAAGAATAAGTATTAGAGAGCTTATCTTAAAATTTTACTAGATTATATTAAATCTTAACTAAAAAGATAAGATATTAAGATTATAGTACTATCAGATCCTTAAACCAGAAATCAAGAATATAATAATATATATACTAGAGAAATCTAATACTCTTAATAAAATAATTAATATAGTATCTACTATCTAGAATTAAGAATTAACTAGTTAAACAGTATTATAAGAAAAAGTAATAGGACTAGTTAAAGATAAACTAATTTAGAAGGGAATAATAAAGAGACTAAGATAGAGATATTAAGATATAACTAAATACTACTATTATAAACTTAACTAATTAGAAGGATAGTAAGGAAAGAAAGAAATTTATAGAAAAATATTTTAAATATAATAAGACTAGATATATAGTAAGAAACTATTATTTAAAGTAAAAGAGTAATAGACTAGTTATTTATAACTTATAAATTAATACTATCTATATAATAACCAAGCTTATAAAAGAAGTACCTTTAAATAATAAAGATATCTCTAAAACTACTAGATAGAATAGGAATAATATAAAAATAAGAATAAAAATAGTAAATATTAAATAAGTATTTCAAGTACTATTATATATAATTAGAATAAATCTTTTAGATAAAGAAAAATAAAAAAAAATAAGAAAATTTAATACTAGTATAAAAGAACTTAATAATAAAAACTTTACTAAACTATAGTAATTTATAGCTGCTATAAATAATATTAAAAAATATAAAGAATACTTTATAGACTTAAAGAAGAGATTAGCTTAATAATTATATAAAATATTATTAAATAAAGTATCTCAGGATGACTAGGAAGATTAACTAGTAATAATAGATAATAAAATCTCTTTACTAGCTAATAAATTCTATAGATAGCTAGTAGTAATAGGTATTACTGAAAGTATTAATAAGTAATTAAAGGATTATAAAGGAAAAGAAGCTACTAAAAATAAGGAAAGTAACTCTTAGAAAATTAAAGAAAAATATAATTATATACTAGTATACTTAATTTACTAGAAAGAAATAATATAAATATAGAAGAACTATATCAGGATGTATAATAAATATTAAGAATAGATTTTTACTAAATACTCTAAATATAGATAATAAAACTTATAATTTATAGAAGAGTATAAATAAGTATTTAATATTAGTAGAACGTTATTATATAATAGAGTATTAGATTATATATAAAATTATATCTGTATCTACTAACGTAAATCCCACCCGAGCCGCGCACCTCACCGATTGTCAACGCGTCGGGATACTCAAGTAATTCAACCAACCACTATACCTTGAAAAAAGTAGATACTATCTCAAAAATTAATTAAGTAAGAGCGCTGAATCTAACTTATAATATCTGCTTTTAAAAAAAATAAAATACCTAGTATTTATTATATAGCAGTAGTTTATAATATTCTACTCTTAATACTCTATAACTGACTATAGGGATATATATATTAAGTAGAATACTGCCTAAACAGCCACTAACTATCTATAATTTAAGAGAAGGCTTTAGTAGGATAGATACTATCTAGAGATTAATATAGAGTATCCTTTAGAATTAAGTATATTACTAAAATAATAAATCTTATTTTAAAGGCTAATAATCTATCTAAATATAAGTCTCTAGAAAAGAACTAGGCCACTAGTTTTATTAAGTACTGGCTAGAACTAAAAAGCTGATTTATATGGAAATATAACTACTAAAGAGCTAAATATAAGGATCCTAAAGTTATTAATATATAGTTTAATATACTCTAGCAGGCTTGAATATAGTATAAGATTCTAGATAAGGATATCTTTAACTTTAATAAAACAGGCTTTATAATAGATATTATATTATTATAGAAAGTTATTACTAGCTTTAAGATCTCTAGAAAATTACAGCTTCTTCAGCCAGGTAATTAGGAATAAATTACAGTAATTAAATATATTAATATAAGTAGTTAAGTAGTACTATTTATAATTATCTTTAAAAAAAAGATCCTAATAGAAGAATAATTTAAAAAATTATACTTACTAGATAACTAGAAGATTAAACTCAGTCTAAATAGCTGGATAAGTAATAAAATAGGCCTTTAATAGCTTTAATAATATTTTATTCTAGCTACTACTAGCTGTAAAGTTAGTTAATATTAATTACTTATTTTAAATAGTTATAGGAGTTATCTTATACCTTAATTTAATAAAGCATGTAATAATAATAATATAATAACTATATACATGCTACTGTACTCTTCTTACCTCCTTTAATCTCTAGATATTGGTTGCTTTGGGCTGTTAAAGCACGCGTATAGAACTTTTATGGATTTAAAGACATGCCTAGGGTTTAACTATATTAATAAGTTTAACTTCTTAGAGGCTTATATAAAAGCTTAGCAGAAGATCTTTAAATCTTAAAATATTTAAAATAGCTTTACTACTACAGGAATCAGCCTGTTTAACTGAGAAAAAATACTAAATAAGTTAAATATCTTACTTACTACTTCTATATCTTCTTCAAGCCGCGGAGTACCTTTAGAAGTATCTTTAATACTTATAATATCTTATATAGTTTATTAACTATAGTAGTAAGTATTCTTAATAAAAAAGTACCTTAAAATAGGTTCTTAAAGCTCTTTAATACTATTAAAGAAGGCCTTAGAATAAATAATTAAGAGCTGTAAGCTTACTCTATATAATACTACTTAATTAGTAAAGAAAAACTATAAACTCTGCTCTATAAATAAAAAAGAGAAGTAGAAAAAGGCTTAATCTAGATATTAAATAATCTCTAATAAAAATCTTTCTATCCAGGAAGGCAGAGACCTTATTAGATAGTAAAATAAGTATTCTAATAAAATAGTTAACCCCCTGATAAGTTCTATATCTTTATCTTCAGCAATACTAAGACACGCTCCACTAATATATTCTAAATATAATATTTAGAGATATATAAGAGTTAGATATCCTAATTATTAGAATGTTTAATTTTTAATAAAATAAGTGTTTTTTAGTTATTGTTGATAGCTTTAAATTTTCTAAGCATTGTGGATTTCAGTGAGGTACGCGGCTCGGGTGGGTGCGTGACTCGGGTGGGATTTACGTTACCTAATAATAAGTCTACTTATATATTATAAAATATATTAGTTACTCTATTATAATAATAGATATACATAGCACTTCTAGAGCAAGTATTTAGTAGATTAGTATTTAAAAAAACTAAAAATAATATAACTACTAAACTATTAATATCTGACTGAAGACCCTAATTATAAATATTAGTATACTAAGCTAGAATATCCTAACTATAGTGCCCTAAAAGAAAATAACTGCTAGGTAACTAATTACTTTTATTATCTACTATAGAAGATAAAAGGGGAAAAAGATTAGGAAAAATAGTAATAAGTAAAATAGAGATACTATAATATATATTAATTAAAGATTTAACTTACTGCTATAGAAAATAAAACCTTAATTATTATCTATATAATAATTAATAGAACACGCGCCAGGATCCTATTAGATTTAGGAGTATTAGAAGAATTTATCAGCCAGGAGTTTATAAAAAAAATAAAATATTTATAAAGTCTACTAGAAATATTAAAAAAGTATATAGCTTTAAAGAAGGACTCCTGTATAAAAAACTAGAACTGTAAACTAGTAAGTTAACTTTAAAGTCTAGAGAATATATAGAAGAAATTATATTTAAATTTATCTTAATATAAGGAAGCTGGAATAATAGAGTTATTAAAATAATATAGCTATAATAATATAATCTTAATTTTAGTTAATAGAATAAATTATTATCTAAGACTGCTAGCTATAAATAATAAAAGAAACTTAAGAAGTTAAATTAATTAATAAAAAATATTATAAGAAGCTTTAATTAATAAAATAAGAGAATACTAGGTAATATTAACCCCTGAAACTAAGAATAGAATACTAGATATCTAGAAAGCTAATAGTAGTACTAGATAACTAAAATTAAAAGAAATATATAAAAAGAAACTTATAGAAGTTAAAGAAAAATTATCTAAAGAATACTATAAGTTTATTAAACTTTTTATAAAACCTGATTATTAATTACCTTAATATAATACCTATTATAAAACTAAAATACTCTTATAACTAGAAGCTATCCTTAGCTAGATTAAGTAGTTCTAGAAGTTATAGAATAAGCTTAAGACTAAATAGGAGTTTATTAAGAAATTCTTATAAGTAGAGTATATCTAAGAATTAAGATTATTAATATTATTACAAGATATATTTATATCTAAGAAGAATAGAATATAATATATAATTATTAATTACTAAAAACTTAATAATATAATTATTAATAATATAAATAAAGTACTATATATAGAATAAAAAAGAGATTTACTATAAGAAGCTAAGATTATAACTATTTTTAATATCTAGTAGGGTTATTATAACCTATATATAAATAAAGAAGATATCTAGAAAACAGTATTTTTTATAGATCTAGAACTCTACAAGTAAATAATTATATCTATAGAATTAAAGTAATTACCTGCTAAATTTACTAGATTTATAACTTATATACTCCAGGAGTACCTGAATATCTTTATTACTATCTACTTTAATAATATTATTATCTATTCAAAGGACCTAAAAGAATATAAAGTATATATATAAAAGATTATAACCTGGATAATAAGTACCAGCTTAATCCTGAGTATTAAAAAGTATAAATTTAATATAGAATAGATTAAATATCTAGAGATAATCTTTACTCTAAAAGGATAGAAAATCCTACTAGAGAAAATTAAAGCTATATCTGACTAGCCTATACTCTAAGATAAAAAAGGAGTTCAAGAATTCCTGGGAATTACTAGATATATCTAGTAATATTTATTTAAATACTTAAAAACTATATAACTAATTATAAAGCTGCTACAGGATGATTAATTATTTATATAAAAGATTAAAGAATAAGAAATATTTAAAATAATAAAGTAATTAATTAAAGATTTACTAATCCTTATATTATTTAATCTAGAGAAGAAAGTATAGATAAAGATAGATATATCTAGAGAAGCTATAGGATTAATACTTAAATAAAAGAAATATAAAAAATTATAATCTATTATCTTTTATTTAAGGTAACTAACCTAAGCTAAATAAAATTATAATATATATAATTAAAAGATACTTATAATTATAGAAGGATTTAAGTACTAGAGATATTATCTTTAAAAAGTAAAAGAAGAAGTAACTGTATAGATAAATTATAAGAATCTAATATATTTTATAATCTCTAAGAAGTTAATTAGATAATAAGTATAATAGACTTAATATCTCTTAAAATTTAGATTTAGAATTAAATATATTAATAGAAAAAGAAATATTACTGTTAATATACTAAGCTAATAACCAGACTATATAATTAATATTAAGAATCCAGAGACTAATCTACTAAAGAAAGATCAGGATAGACTCTAATTTAATTAGGATACTTAATTAGCTGTAATAATAATAATTAATAATTATAAATTTATAGTTTAACTAAAAAGAGAGTAGAAAACTAATAAGAATCTTTAGGATTAGAGATTCCACAGCATACACCTTGAAGAATAGAATAAAATTATTATGTAGAATAGAGTAATAATAGTACCTGATAGTATAGTTAAAAAAGTAGTTCAGTAATACTATAATATAATCTACTTAGACTTGGATACTCGACTCGACTAACTCAACTAAAATACT
>NW_024467870.1:1090934-1091095 GCF_001890705.1 Aspergillus sydowii CBS 593.65
GAAAAATAAAATTTTATACTCGACTAAATTAATATCAAGTATAAAGTAGTTAATCTAATTATACTCAAGTATACTTGTTAAGTATATTAATTTATTATATATAAGATTAATATATAATATTATAAATAAATTATAAATAAATTACTATATTTATTTAATTA